>NW_024424230.1:36870344-36952519 GCF_017311325.1 Ursus maritimus
TTATTGCTACATCACAAAATCCCAAGAAACAGTTTGCAGTAATAGAAAATTATTTTCAGGCCTTGGTGCTCCTAATGAGTTTCACGTTTTACCTCATTCAGTCTCAGGTACCAAACAGCTTCATCTTTCAATCTTAGCCCCATCAAATTCTCTTTTCCTGATGCCACTGATTAATTACATCGATCAACATAAATTCACAGTGAAAGCTTTTTATCCTATGTAACATCTGACCAATCGATAGTGATTATAACATGTTGAGAATGATTCTGAGGTTGCATCCTTGCCACCAGAAGGTTATAAAATGGTATGAGTGAAGTCTGTCATAGTCTCAGGCAAGAACGCTGGTCAAATAGCTTCCATTACTGATTCGGAGAAAACTTTTATTATGGCTATAAATATAAGCAAAATAAAATATTTCTGAGTAATAAGGAGTTTTATGTACACATTTTCTTCAAATTTACTTTGGACTCATAATGTGAAAATAAACAATTTTCTCTCAAATCCAAGTCTTTACTGTAACACAGCCTCTGTGTGTATTCTTAGCTTATATCCAGGAAACAATTCAATTTTCTATCATATACTAAAGTATGGCTATTATCTAATTTGGGGTTCTTTTTCAATTGCATATGAGAAATATGCACTGCCCATTTACTAAATTAAATAAATAAAAACCCATATGCCAATTTACCCTCTTCTCTGTGCTATAACAATGATATCTCTAATGCTTGTATAAAAGCATTCAAATATGTCAGAGCAAAAATGTTCTCTTTTGTTGAACAGCAAATGATATGGGAAGGGAAGGAAGAAAGAGGGTATAGGTGCCTTTGTTGAGTCTCAGGTAGAGAGATAATGTAAGTCAGCCAGCTGCTTTTATAAAAGCAGAGTGACATGGATAAATGGGGAAAAAATGCAGGGATAATAAAAGATACTCTCTCCTTTGCTCCCTTAAGTCAAACTGTTCTATGAACTATCAGAACACCTTGCTAATTACTAGCTACACCTGCTTAAATCCATACAAGTATTAGGGCAAAACCATGTCCTCGTACATTTTTGAAATGTTGCTTTTTAAACTCCAGGTAAGGGGCTTGGACAAATTTTTACATCATGTTAACGTTACTGTTAACTCAAATATGAGTATCTGATGTATTCTTAAGGTAATGAGGTCTACCTGTAATCTTCTGTTAACTCTCTTATTCTTTCTTGCTAACACAGCAGGACTGACAATGTGTACAGAAAACTTGTAATGCTGAAGATAAGAATCTGAATAACACAATAAAGTCACATAACACCACTTAAAAGTATTTTTTTTAAAAAGAAGAAATCTAAGAAAGTTCTATTATACCAATATGTTAGAATGCAATGCTTATTAAAAATGTAAAACATCATGTGAAAAAAAAACTTAAGAAGCATGTTTCAATATCATAATCCCTACGAAGCAAGTTACACATCTCAGAAATTTACCTCCATATATTTAAATTCTGAAATTTTAGGCACTTCAAATATGATGAATGCATTAAAATAAGAATGGCAATAGTACAGCACACAGATGAAAGGTCTGCTATAAAATTATCAATAACTTGGAACAGTAAGGCACATGCCTTCAGCACATTGTTGAGATCCAGCAAAGGGGGCAGTATAGGAAAATAAAGAAAAAGTGTGCTCCGACTTTTGGGGGGAAGAGGATAGCAAGGTAGATTAACTCTTGACTTTGATGAAAGATTATAAACGTCAAAAAATGTGTTGTAAATTTATGAGCAATTATTAGAAAACTGTAAATAATATACATAACTTCAGAATCATTAGAGGGAAAAACCAGAATAAACTGTTCAACTTTTTAAAAGGCATAAAAGAGGCAAAAGAGGGAACAAAAAAGTATGATAAATATAAAAAAATAAACGCAAGGAATGAATCCAAAGTATTTGCAATCACAATATAGGTGAATGAACAAAATAAGTTATATGACTTTCTCAGTCTGGGTAAGTATCTCTACACTGTCTGTAAGAGCTGTGCTCAGCAAAATGGCAAATACAAGTTGAAAACAAAGGGATAGATAAAAGTTTACCAGGTAAGTGCTAATAAAAAGAAAGCAGTTTTGGCAATCTACATATCAAATCAAATCAAATGAAAGATAAATACCATTAGAGTAAACAAATTGAAATGTTTTATAGAAAAGCAAGGAGAAATGGGGTAACCATAAATGGGATGGTTGTTCTACAACTGACAGATCAAATTGAGAGAAAAAATAATCAAGAGAACGCTCAGTTTGTCCCAGTTTGTCTGATGGTCCCAGTTTATGACTATTCTTCCTAAGTAATTATCAATAGCATCCCCTCTCCTACTCAAATGTTCCAATTTGGACATAAATTATTATTAATTAAGGATAGAGTGGGCTTCAGTAATACAATCAATAGACACTTTTTCCTGTCTTCCTCTCTCTCTTCCTTGATTATGTCACCATCAACAATCGTCAGGTTGGTCCATCTGTCTGCAGCCCTGTTCTCTTAGATACTTGTATAAAGGCTCCTCCTCCTCATTCAGTTTATAGTTTCATTATCCTCTCTTCAGAGCATTGATCTAAAGTAGCCACTGCCATTACTTGCCCCCATCACATCTCTCTGTTGCATTTCCCTCAGCATTCATCGTCATCGGTTATCATCCTACTGATATATGTGTTCACCTCTTTAGCATTACCTCTTCCTACTAGAATGTAAGCTCCAGCAGCTCAGGGCCTCGATGACTCTTCTTTCTTCTGTATTTTAAGTGTCTGGTACCCAAAGGTGCTCAGTTGAAAAAATGTAAATATTTTTGCTGTTGAGATTAATCATTATGGGAAGAGTACCTATTCAAATTTATAGGCTGGGATTAAAGCAGCGTGTAAGGGGAACACTTTAATAGTTCAATACCCACAAGAAGAAGCTGGAAACCAGACAAAAATCTACACCTAAAAATTTCTAAATCCAGACGGTTTCCAGGGTGAGGTTCATATAGGAACAAATACTCCCTATCTGAAATAAACTGTTCCAAATCACCAAAAAAGAGAGTGTCCTAGCATGACGGTAATTTTAAAAACAGACAAAGAGTAGTGAGGAGAACATGATATAAATTATATAAATAATTATAAGAATCTTGAATACCGTATTGGTGTATGAAGTTCTGTTATATGCTAGGAGCGCAAACATATTGGTAAAGCAGGCTTTTTCCAAGAATACCGTAACAGTATAGTTAACAAAACAGTTAGCTATAGTATATACATGAGTAGATTGAAACTGTATTAATAAATTAAAAGAAGAAAGCTCTCCGTGGTAATAATGGTGATGGTTTTTTCAGCTCTTGAAAAACTATTTGATAAACTATGACACCAATTCCTGACATAAACTCTCTGTGAATAGAAGAAACTTCCTATGAAAAGGTGTAAGAAATCAATAGCAAACATATTCACTGATGAAACATTAGAAAAATTCCCACTGTAATCGAGAAAATGTCAAAGATGCCTACTACTATCACTATGACTCAAAATTAAAGTGGAAATCCTATCCAAGACAATTAGAAAGGAGGAGAAAACATTTAGGGGCGCCTGGGTGGCACAGTTGTTAAGCGTCTGCCTTCGGCTCAGGGCGTGATTCTGGCGTTATGGGATCGAGCCCCACATCGGGCTCTTCCGCTATGAGCCTGCTTCTTCCTCTCCCACTCCCCCTGCTTGTGTTCCTTCTCTCGCTGGCTGTCTCTATCTCTGTCAAATAAATAAATAAAATCTTTAAAAAAAAAAAAAAGAGGAGAAAACATTTAAAAAATGTTTGCAAAAAAAAATGTTTGCAGATAATATGGTTGGTAAAAAAACAAAATCCAAATAATCATCTATGAAATAATTAGAACTAATAAGAGAGTAAAATCAGTATTTAAAAATCTAATAGCTTTATGTCAGAAATAATGAATTAAAATGCAAAAGTAAAAGAAATCCTTTCAGTAGTTCAAGAAATACGTAGATGCCTAAAATCAAATCATACACGACATGCCAACAACTTCTATGAAGTGGACCCTCAAGTTCTTTCAACAGAAATAAAGACGACCAGGATTTTTGGAGAGAGACATACCATTTTTCTGGATACCATATTGAAAAGATGTCAGTACACCCACATTTATCTGAGAATTTGATGCAATCCCAATTAAATTCCCACCATGGAATTCAAGAAGATAATTCTCTAGATTATCTGAAGGATAAAATAAACTAGAATACCTCCATTTATAGAGCAGAGTTGGCTCATCAGATATCAATACTAATGTACTATAAAGATACAGTAATTTGGATAGTGTCATACTAGTTTAAAAATAGACAAATGTATTAATGCAGTTGAAGAATGTTGAAAAAGAGATCCATATACATGTAGAACTTTAATTCACAGAAAGGGGTGGCATTTCAGATCAATTAAGAAAGCATGGACTATTCCAAGAGCAGTGTTTGAACAACTCAATTGCTCCTTAAGCATATACGTATCATAAGATAATATGTAATTGTATTATTACAGTCTTGGCTAGGGAAGACCTTCCTTAAAACAAAAACAAAAATTCATAAAGGAAAAGGCTGACAATTTGCTTATTTAGAAATTTAAATTTCTCCACCGAAAGAGAGACTAAAAGAAAATAAATACATGCCACACTGAGAGAAAAATAATTCAATTGAACAAAAGGAAAACTCGTAAAAAGGAAACACAAATACCAAAAAGAAATGAAAAGATGTTAATATCACCAGTAAATGCAATATAAAACAATGACTTATCACTTTTTACAGATCAGACTGGCAAAACATAAGAAAAAATCAATCATGTGCACTGATGGCGAGAGAGGAAGAACATAGCACACTCAGCTCTTAATGTACCCTCACTTGGGTAAACCGTTCTGGAGGAAAGGTTAGTAATGTCAGTGAGATCCCACTTTCAGGAATCCATTCTAAAAAAAAAAAATGTTGGCCATGAATGTGAAGAAGGTTGTCCAAGGAAGACAAATTCACATTTGTTTGTTTGTTCGTTTGTTTGTTTAAAAAGTTAAAATCAGGGGCGCCTGGGTGGCACAGAGGTTGAGCGTCTGCCTTCAGCTCAGGGCGTGATCCCGGCGTTATGGGATCGAGCCCCACATCAGGCTCTTCCACTATGAGCCTGCTTCTTCCTCTCCCACTCCCCCTGCTTGTGTTCCCTCTCTCGCTGGCTGTCTCTATCTCTGTCAAATAAATAAATAAAATCTTTAAAAAAAAAAAAGTTAAAATCAAGTAATACATCAGTCAGTAAGGGAATGATTTTACAAATTGTCAGCACATATTTGTGGTTTATTTAGGCAACCGTTAAAAATTAGAAAGGTCCATATATTTAGGAACGAAACTATTGCCAGAATAAATGAAGCCAAAAAAAAGTATGTACTTCCCAGTCCATTTTATGTTAGACAACTGTGTGCGTGCGTGTCTGTGTGTGTGTGCACGTGTGTGTGTATGGGTGTAATTTTGAGGAGGAGAGAGGAATTGTTAGAGGAGTGAAGACAATTTGATGCTGTAGACTTCTGTATTTAAAGTTTTTGTCATGAGAATGCATTCATGTGCTATTTGCATAATTAGAGTACAGAATTCTGGTATTTCGTGGGCAGGAGTTAAAGATGCTTGATTTTCTGCCCGTGTGTGTGGGACAGTGTCTCACAACTAAGAATTGTTCTGACCTTTCATGCTCTTAATCACAGTATTTTTAGCCTTTCACAGCATTACCATAGTAAGTAATTTCCTCAGCAAAAATGTTATTTTAAAATACTATTTTAACTGATTGGCATATAGGCCTCAATACTACAGAACAAGGTTGAAAACACAGGTATGGTACCAGAATACCTAGGTTCAAATCCCAGGTCTTCCATTCTACTTATACGACCTATGATCTCTCACCTGTAAAGTGGGAACTGTTCTGAAAATGAAATGATTTAACATGTGTAAAGCACTTAGAATGGTGTCTGGCACATAGGCAGCAGTATATGAGTGTTAGTGGTTCTTGCTAATGCTGAAGGCATCTATCTGCAAAATCTTCCACTTCACTCTTCCATTAAGAAGAAAATTAGTTTTTTCCTTTTCCACAAACTGTGCATCTTGGCCCAACTATTCTCAATATGTTTTTCTCAATTCTCTATTACCCTGTATTTTCCTTTCCATATTCCCCTTTGTTTATAAATGATAGTGTTTCAGTCCATCTAATTGTAACTCAAAAACTTTCTTTGTTGTTTTTGTTGACCTTTGTCTTAACAGAGCACATATACGAAGGTTGGAAGATATATTCCCTCCTTTCCTTCTTCTTTTTTTAAATCCTCAAGTGTTTTTGATTTTCTAATATGTTAGATATTGCGGACAGTAAGAGCTCAAAAGATAGGTCAAATTCCTGTCAGCTTAGATGGCTCAAAGCAAACTAATGCCAAAACTCAAGTAAAATAAATATGCGCTCAATATCATGAAAAGTACTTTAAAAACGAAATTTTGCTGTAATCTGAAGAAAACAGTGAGTCTATTCATCTACTCCTGAGCAGGTGGTAGCTCCTTTTACTACGTGGTAAGCAGAGGTCGAGGATGCTTGACGTCCTGCAATACACTTGGCTCACTTCACATGAGTTGCCCCAAGTCTTGCAAGACCTTTAAATGTTGCCTGGGATATTCGTCTACGTGAAAAACGTGTTTACCATTTTTTGTACCTATAACCTAAAAAAACCGAACAAAGTAGTTTTATATAATTACCTATAGGACTGGAGTGAGGCTTGTACTCTTTAGGGAAATTTACTAAGTCTTTTTCACTGTTCTGGAAAATCATATCACCCTACCAACCACCGTGTCACTAGCACTATTTGAGTCATCAGTCAAGCGTGTGTGCGCCAACACCAACATACCACGATCTGTGTCTGTAGCTACTGCATCCATGGTGAGTCTATGAGCTGGTGAAAGCCTCTTAATATTTCATTATGCTTTTCTGTAGTGACGTCTGAGCACTCACATGTTGAAATACATCTTATTTTACTCTAAATTGTTTTCCTTTAATTTCTCCTTCAGGTTTTACTTAGAGGATTATATTGATATTTTGTGTTAGTTGTGTGTAAATAAGGTTGTATTATCTATGAGTTTTATCTCAGGAGAGTGTAAGGCAAGACAAGACATTTGTTTTAAAGAGAGGTTTTGGGTTTGACAGACTAACAATTGAAGTTACTCAAATCGGAGGTCAGACTGGCCGCTTAACTGGAAAGATGAGAGCCAGGGTTCCGTGAGGTTAGTTTTTGCCTCACTCCAGAGAAACAAAGAATGAAAAATTTAAAGCTGGAAGCGAGTTCAGAGTTACCCAATGCAACCTCTTCATTTAACACATGAAGAAACTGAGAACCAAAGGATATGACAGATATCAACCACTAGTTAGTGGGTGGACATTGGATCAAACCTCAACACCAGTGACAATTCTTTGGGTAATCCTTTTACAACACCACACTGTCCTCTGTAACAGACAAAGGGAATCTGGGTTGATAGGATGGAGAAGACACAAACAGAATGGGCAAGCCAGTAATTCTGAAGCTGGCAGTCCGTTTGGTGATTGATTTGTTAACCAGTAATATTTAATTCTCAGCCTTTAAGGTTTGCTTGTAGCTAAGAGGTAAGTGATGAAGGAAGTTTAAGAATAAAAGGACCTTGGAAAAAAAAATGGAAAAGTCAGTTCTGGAAACACTGACACATACAATCATACAAATTATTTTGCCATAACTGATCTGAGAATCAGTTACCATTATTTTCACTTTCTCTTTTAATTACAGATGGTTAATATAGAAATGTATCTTGGGGGAGTCTTCACCTACTGGATACTTGAGATTACAACGAAGGCCAGCTTTTTGCATAATGTCTAACAGTAAACATTTGTTGCTTATAATTGGTTAAAATGCAAAGACTATTATGGAAAACCTCAATCAAAGCACCTCTCCTTGGAGATGGTTGAAATTCCACTTCCTGAGCATGCCAGCAAGAATGCAAATTTTGGTGGAATGGGGGAAGAGAGAAAGGGATGGCAGCAACACTGATTTGGTGGTTATGGTATCCCCAGGGCCAGCCCCAATATCTCAGCCTAAGAGGCACTCAAATGTTCAGAAGGTGGGGAGGGGGGGCAGGGGAAGGGAAGTGGGAAGAAGGAAGGAATCAATCCATTCTTGGGCCTCTTCTAATATTTAAATACCTTTAGAGGGGATAATATGTGTTTTTCCCGGCATTTGTGTGTGACTGTATTTAACACATCTTACTGTTCTGGCTGTACCAGCAAGGTCAATGTTGATCTGGTGTGGCCTCCATTTTGTTTGCTTGCTTACCTAGGGCATACATTGCTGTGATTCAACGAGGCCTTATAGCTGAAGCTTTTCTCCCGGAGAAAAACATTCTCTTCAAGCACTATTTAATTAATTCTCTACTAAGGATGTGCTTTTGAAGTCCCTTCTGTTCCCACTCTGAGCTAAGGAAACTGAGTTTCAAATGGTTAAGGTCTTAGAAGACTGATAACGAAGCAAATCTATATTCTCTTTAAAATTCATTCATTTCTCAAAGCCATTTAAATTGCTTCTGCAGAATCCAAGCAAAAATGTCTCACCAAATTTAAGGAACACAGAACAGTGAAAGCCCGGGCTTATTTTTAGAACAACTGTCAGCAGATTTTCATCTGTATCATAAAGTGCCTCCATCAAGATCTTTTAATAGAATATCTAGAAGAGTGCCAGGTATTTACATATTGAACATACACTTTATTTCTCGTATGGTTTAGGCATTTACCACGTACGTTTTTCAGATTTCTCTTTTTCTCTCACTATAATGATTTCTGTGTGTATCCTTTTTCCCTTGAGAAAAGGGCTGAGTTTTCAGAATGTACGTGCAGCCGACGAGTCACTAAATTACAACACAGCAACGCAAGGCTTTGAAGACCTTTCCGCAGGGGGGTGTAGTAAAGGTGGTTTTAGCCATTCTTATTGGTGGATGGTTGTCTTCTGGTCCCAGTTACACACAGTCAAGAGCTACTCTCTAGCCTTAGCAGAGGTTAATTGCTGATATTCAAGCAGCGTGGAAGATGGCGCGCGCAGAGTCCACTACGCTTGGCAGCGTCCTCATGTTCTGCACTGAGCATTTTGATCAAGGAGACCGTGAGTCTATTTTCGATAGCCAGATTTGGGGAGAACAAAAACCTATCATTTTGTTCACTTCCCAAAGCCTTCTACATTATTTAACAAGCAAAAATGTCCTATATTTCTGCATTCTAGTATCACAGAGTGGCGAAGAGCTAAACCTCTCGAGTTAGTCTGTGTGGATTTTAATCTTGGCTCTAACACTTAGCTGCTACATGAACTTGGGCCTCCATTTCCGCATCAGTAAAAGGCAGTTAATAATAATGTATGGAGTTATTTAAGGCTTAAATGAGTTTATATATGTGTAAAGTGCTTAGGAAAGCATAATAAACAAATATTTTAATGATTAAAAATTCCATTGCTTATCTTTGATTTCACTTTCTATAAGGGACAGAGACTTAACACTGCAGTAGCCATTGATGTGACATCAGCTTCAGATTCACCAAAACAGAATTCATCATCTCCCTCTCCTGTGTGTGTCCCCAAAACCTGCTCCTTGTATTCTATCCCCTATCTGGCTAAGGGCATAGTCAATTCCTTGTTTACACACTAGAAAACTCAAAGACCTCTTCATTCCCTTTATTCCCTCTCCTTTAATCTCAAACTCAAGGAGTCACCAAATCTCACCCAAATTACATCCTCAATATCCTGCTTCAGTATCTTCTTTCTTCCTCCCAAGGGAACTACAGAAGCTCTCCCTGTGTCCAACTACTCTCTACTTTCCGATCCATCCTATGCACGATCACCAAATTTCTCTTTCTAAAACACAGCCCTGACCATATGGCTTCTACTTTTTTTCATGTATTCATTCTGTGAATATATATAAAGTAAAAATCATTTGCTTCCTATTGTACTACTAGATGCTGATGATACAGCAACAGATGGATTCTGCTCTCAAAGGGCTTACAACGTAACAGCGCAAGATAAGTGAGTAGGGAATTTTAACACGGTGTGATCCTACTACACTATTTTTGATGGTATGCATAATGTTCTATGACATTAGGGAAGGGGCAGTAGCATGGACTAGGGAGAGGGGTATTTAAAAGAGGTTTCCTTTTAAGGTGTTAATTGCTGAAATCATCATCATCATCTTCAACTGCTTCCTATTACATATGGTGGGTTCCAAACAGTGTGGCATTCATGCCCTCCATAAAGCAGCCTCAAGTGAACCTTCCAGCAGCTTCCCACCCTCTACAATCCAGTCAACGTGTCTTTTTTCAGTTCCTCAAAGGAGCCCAAGTACCAGCACTTTCGTTTTCATTTCTTTGCTCTTTTACTTCTTTCAGCCAAGAATGGCCTCTAGCCCTTGATCATTTTTCAAAGAACAGCTTACGTGATCCCTTCTCCTCAGTGAAGCCTGCTAAAATGAACCTGTTTTTCTCCTCCTCCCTCACATCACTTCATGCTTCCATTAGCGCTTATCCCAGTCTGCCCCCTTTTCCAGTAAAGTGTGCATGCGTCTTTTTCTTCCCCTGGATTGTGCACTAGAGAAGGCTGGTGCCATGTCTCGTTCATCTTTCTCTTCCCCGGAGGGGCTTTTACAATAACCGACACCTAGGAGTTGCTCAGTAAATGCTTGCTGAATTAAATTAAATTAAATGGTTGAAAAGGCATTTTTATTCTTCGTGATCTTTGGGCACTTCCCTGAAAGGTCCTCTATTGAAAGGAGTTAACCTTTTGCCTGAAGATTTTCATGTGTTTTTTTTTCCCCCAACTCTGAGGAAAAGGATTTTTAACAGTAAGAAGAAAAACTTCCACTTAGCTATTTTAAAATCATGTCGAAACAAAGTATTACCCTTCTGTGTTTCAGGGCTTTTCCAAATGCTTCTGAGAAATTCTATACACCCGAAGTCAGAAATGGTTTAGACGTCTTACCTGATTAGACAGAGAACAATGAATGAATTTTAGAATAATTCAAAAAACTGCACTGAAACTAACTGAGGTATTCAAACTGCTTTGTATTTTCTGACTGCAAAGTCTTAGTTATTAAACATTTTGTGTTTGGGTTTGCAGAGTTGAATAATTTACATAAAATATAGTCTAATGAATGAAATGATAGTGGAAAAAAGGGGCAAAAAGTTATAAGCTGGATAATGGATGCATAAATAAAAGGCAAAAGGAGTGCAAAATACTTTTGTTATCACTTACTTATAGCATAGTTTTAAATTTTCAAAGGAAAAAAATGGCTTATTTAATCATGTCTTCATAACGCTAGTGTAATGGAAAGTCCTAGCAGAGTCTTGAATGCTTAGGAGAGATAAGGAAACAAAGCCTGGCTTAAATTCACACAGCTAGTGAAAGCTAGACTAGAATCTTCATCTCTTGGCCATTAGTCCTCTGCTTGTCTCCCTGGTGTTAGGTCTTGATGCCTCCAATAAAGCATCATAAATTACACTCAAGAGTCGAACACACCATTTATAAGCTGAGCAAGGGTTTTCCAGAAAAACTATGTTTCTTATGTGTCCTTCACTTTTAATACCATGTTCCCATTCAGCCTAATCTGTCGATCTAAATGACTGTGTAATCACCTCTACCTCGCATCAGTGGTTTTCCAGAAGCCACTATAATTTTAAAGCATTAGAAAAATAAATTCCCCAGGTTCTAGCTACTGAATGACTGCACACAAATGTCTAACTGGACATTCGATACATGCTGTAGACTGCGTTCTGGGAGTGTAGGTCGGGGTGGAGCGGAAGCGACCAGGGGTTGCTGATGGATTAGGAGAAGGCATTCCCTGCTGATTCCAGGGTAACCAGGACAAAGATCTTTTGTTCTATACTTTCACTGTCAGCTGGGCTTCTAGAAGGAGGACAAGCAGAGTGGTTAAGAGTGGGGGCGCTGGATCAGATAGCTAGAGTTTGAACTCTGACTCTACTGTTTAGTGTGACTATAGTTTCTACCAGTAAAATTGGGTTAAAAATAGTCATCTTCTTTCTAGTGTTGTTACATGGCTTAAATGACATGATATGTGCCAAAGTGCTTAGCAAAGATTTTGGCACTTCATAAATCCCCAATAATTTAGCGATCATTATTATTTGTGGTAGCACAGAATTATTAATTTTGCTTTTCCACATATGATAACAGGAAGCAGAGATAGGGGTTGGGGTGGGAACGGAGATAGGGTGACTGAAGAAGAGGAAGGGTATTCAGGAGAAGAAACTGGAAGTGATTTTGGAGACAGATTCCCTACTGATAAATATACCACAGTTTCATCATGATTTCGGAATGATTTCCTTTCTCTTGAAGGAGAAAGAAAAAGAACTGGAGTAAAAGTCAGAGATACCCAGACTGCAGGGGCAAGAATACGCAAGGATGACGAGTAATGGTCCATCTGACAGACTTAGCATTTTCATTCAAATGTGATCATTCTTTGAATCCCAAATTAGGATACATTAGCCTTGATGAAAATGTGCATCTCCTCCCTCTGAACATCAGGCTTGAACTGACCACTGTGGGAGTGTGCTCTGCCTTAGAAGAGTGTTGGCTGACAGACCAGTTTATTCTCCACCTACCACGGACAAGAGGACCAATCAGCACTATCAAGTACTTTCCCAAGGGTAACATGGCTTAGATGGATCTCCACAGCTCCTGCTGCCATTCATAATCTCACAGAGTGAAAGGAACGTGCTATCGCTGTATCTCCTCAAGGAATCAAGGAAAGCCCTCATAATGACGTTTATTAAAAATATTTTGTGACTCGGTATTTCTTAAGAGCTACCAAAACTCTGGTTGAGAGAAACTAGCAAAGAAGGACCTTCTGATGCACACACAGTCTCACATCCCATTTTTCTAAATACTCTTAGCTCTACCCTGGATGAAACCCAACTCTGAGAGAATCATGAATTTATATTGCATTATGGTGACTTATAAAGTTGGTTGTGACTTATAAAGTTGTTTTTGTTAAAGTGCAATCTGGCACGATAACATCAGCATATATTAAGAGACAGCCCAAGGGGAAAAGCCTATAAAACATGTAACTGTATGAAAATAGTTACAGATTTTGTTCTTTACAGTACACAATGACCACTTTGTGACTATTCACAGGGGAAATGTCTATCATTTCCTAGTCAGTAGCAGTTGGCCTTCTGCTAAGCAACTGGTTTGTTTTTCCCTTATGGACACTCAATTGTCTAATTCATCATGTGTGCCCCTTTACACTGGATGCTGAGAAGTTTGAGCCAAATTTTTGTTTAATCTCTAAAAAATGTATCTAAAACCATTAGGTACATTTTTGTGTTCTTTTGGAGTTATTTCACTTTTCTGCCATTATATCATCTTTGCCTTTTATTTCTCAGCATTAAAATTTGATTTTACCTTGCCATATTGTATGCTGACTTCAGTCATGCTCTAACTTCATAAATCATGAATGAATGAATGAGTGGGTCAGTACTTCTGATGATGAAGTTAAAACAAGATATTTAATAGGATAAAGAACAGAGGGCATATCAATGTATGCAAATATATAGAGTTCTAAAAATTCATGTGGCAAGGATTCTAGAGGAGACGGTCATTAGCATGGGTTCAATCGTTCAAATGTGTTGAACTTTATGTCTCAAATTCTTTAGGCCTTTTCCTCATGGTGACATGACGGCTGCTGCAGCTCCACTAATTCTGTTGATCAAGCAGGATGAAAGGAATGGGAGCAGGCAGAGCCAGTGGACAACCAACGGCATCTCAGTGGGCAGGGCTGTGTCACATTGGCACCCATACTTACAAGGGACACTAGAAAAGAAACTCTATTACATTTCCAATTTATAAAGCAGGAGAAGGCGAGTGAATAGGGTTGGGATTAGGTACTGGGTGTGTCCACATAAATCGTGTCACACACAACAAGCATGGAGATATAGCAATTTATTAAAATTACTCTAAACTTCCAACCGTCAGTTTGAGTCCCAATATCTCCCTATTTTCTAACTTTTCAAAGAAAATAGAGGCTCATGTTTAAAACACAGAAGCACTTACATAACTGGTGGTTGTTTAAGGGATACAATACAGCCTGATGATGGAGAGATACTTTTTCTAGACAACTTAGCAGGTCCTGCACCCTTTAAGACTGATCTCATTATGGAACATGACGCCAATGCACTAGTGCTGGGTATTGCTTTTCTTTCGGAAAAGCATTCAACCTAAAACTCTTTCAGTAACCCAGAGTACAAATAATCATTTACTTAGCTGTATCTAAATCAGGAAGAATCTATGAATATATTTGGTGTTCCTTTTGTTTTTAGTCTGACTCTCATGTTTTATTCTGTAGCCACATCTTGTTGTATGAGTTGATATGAATAACCCATGACTGT
Source organism: Ursus maritimus (assembly GCF_017311325.1). Classification (NCBI taxonomy): domain Eukaryota; kingdom Metazoa; phylum Chordata; class Mammalia; order Carnivora; family Ursidae; genus Ursus; species Ursus maritimus. The sequence goes on from NW_024424230.1 coordinate 36,884,789, forward strand.
TCATCTGTTTGGAGTAGGCACTACCAGCTGGATTGGCAATTCTAAAATTTTAAATGGAGGGGCACCAGGGCGGCTCAGTCAGCTAAGCTTCTGCCTTTGGCTCAGGTCATGATCCCAGAGTCCTGGGATCTGGTCCGCCTCAGGCTCCCTGCTCAGCAGGGAGTCTGCGTCTCCCTCGTCTTCTGCCCCTCCCCCCACTCGTGTTCTCTTTCACTCTCTCTCAAATAAATAAATAAATAAAATCCTTAAAATTTTTTTAAAAAATTTTAAATGGGACGAACTCTAAGCTATGAAGTTAATGCTCTTCTTCAGTTCCGACTAACTCTGACAATCAATTCTAATGGATTTGGCAGAAGTTCTCTGAACTCGGTCGATTGTCTAATTTCAAGGTCTTGTCCAACACATAATAGTTGTACAGGAGATCCAGGTTTCAAGGGCATGCTTTTGTAGCAACCATGTATTAGAAACATATGGGTTTTTAAGACATAGGCATGGAGATTCTTTAAAAAAAGAGGAAATAAAAAATAGAATTAAACAATGAATCAATCACAATAGTTGGTATATTAACATTCTCGAGTACTCTAGAAAGAGAAAACACTCATCTTACAAATCCTCTGCTAAAGTGCACATAAAAGCACTTTCACTGGACAACAGCTGTCTAAACTAACTTCAAGAAGGAATTCCCAGAGAAATACCCCAAATTCATGACTTTGTTGAGCTTGACACAGACACAAGCAAAGCTTGGAATTATGTTTAGCTGCAGTATGTGGAGTTATTTACTATGGTTTGGTGGTTAAAGTAACAGTTAAATAACTAAAACTTGAGTGTTCCAATCTCTGTCTTACCAGTGATTTTCTCTAATCTTGTATGAGGCATTTGATTCTACAGAATTACTTTCCCAGGCTCTTATTTTTGTTTTGTAGAGTAAAAATAGCTTTAAAAAATGATAGATCAAATATACGAGTCATGAAACCGGAGAAATGAAACTAGTAACAATGGGTCTTCATTCTAAATATAGACTTGTTTTGCCACTTAAATGATTTCACCTTTTTTGTAGGAAGCACGGACCTTGAATGAAAACAAAATGAAACACTGTCTTTTTTCACTGAGGTTTCTGTCTGTGTCTAGAATGTCTACTGTTAAAATGCCATTCTTTATGAACTGTTGGCAGCATTGGATGAACCCCTAAAAATACTCTTTTATACAAGACAAAAGGAAGATAAGAAATCTATTTCTTGATGAGTAGACAATTCTCCTTGGTTTGTGGAAGTACTATTTGACACAAAGAGTCTGCCTAAATGACCTTTTGAGTTCTGGGTAATCAACATTACCCTTAGCAGAAAGAATTTATCTACTAGATCTGAGTATGGCAACAGGCATACACACATCCCCACCACATTTCCATGTATGCATGTATCTAGGTGTTCACAATTAGGGGAGGGGTTAGAGAAACGACAGGTATAGAGAGAGAAGGAAGCAGAAAAAAAATGGTGGCCAAATCCTTTAAAAGCAGTAAGACTGAGAAAAACAGTAGAACTATGCAGAGTTTTCCATGAAATTCTGCCCAAAATTTCAGTGTCTGTTCCTTTTTAGTGGGGCCAACAGATCATCCTGGTGCCCCTTGCAGATGAAAGCCACGTACACTTGTAAGATAACGTATTTCAACTTCAAAAAAAAGTAGAGCGAGGAAAAGAAACAGCCTCTATCGAAATGATTTCTCTTCTCCTGTTCATTGAGAAAACAGCAAAATTTCAAGAATGGGCAAAAATACAAATTGTGCATCCTGAAATAAATAGAAGGGTCAACTTCATATGCTGGGGATAGTCAAATATTGTTTACATAGGATTGAGTCAACTCTGTGAAATACAGTTCCACAAAGTTATAATTTTACATATTCTTACATTAAATATTTCTATGATGATTTTTTTTTTTTTTTTTGTAGAGAGAGAGAACACTTGAGCTGGGGGAAGAGCAGAGAGAGAGGGAGAGACAGAATCTCAAGCAGGCTCCACACCCAGTGAGGAGCCTGACACAGGGCTGGATCTCACAACCCTGAGATCATGACTTGAGCCGAAATAAGAGTTGGGCGTCTAACTGACTGAGCCACCCACACACCCCTCTGTGATGACGTTTTTGGTGACGATTTAAATATAGGAATATAGCAGTCTTCTTTTATTGGCTGATTGTAATAATAATAGTTAATACTTACAGGGCATCCCAGGAGGCACTGTTCTCAGTATTTTGTATTCAGTGTACATGTACTGACCACAATCTTATGTTGTAGATACCATTATTATTCGCATTTTCACAAGTGAAAATTTTGAAGCAAATTTCCCAAGAGCACACAAACAGCTAAGAGTGAGATGTGTGGACTGAGCTTAGTGTATGTGGGTCTACAGTCCCTGCTCCTAACCATGACAACGTACTACCATCTAAGAGTGTTTTATATTCATTGTATTTTTGAATTAGTTAATCTTAGCCTAAAGAGTGGAAGAATAGCATATTCAAGAAGACAAAAGACAAAAGCCATGAAGTCACAACTATTTGTTTAAGTCCCCACCTTCTTTTGCAGGAAACAAAATTTTATGAAAACCTGCTAATCTCTCAAGATTTTAACGGCAAAAGCCCAGGTAATAGTGGATCCTTGGTTTCTAACTGGAACATGTGTGGCCGTGTTCTTTTATCATGTGTCACCAACTACACTTTTGTACTAGCACATTTTCTAAAGAACATGGCTCAGGGTTCCAAAGAAGTGCTGAGTTCAAGGAAGTGCCAACCATTATAATCTCACAACACTCAGCAACCCACCCAAAAAGCACTGGACTATACCACAGGGACTAGAGTACTGTGACGTGGAAATGATATTAACTTATTCATAGCAAGGGTCAACGCATGAATAAGGCAGATGCATGGATCCTTTAAAATTCCTGGAAGGACCCTGCCTGTCAGTCTATTGCCTATTTGCTTTCTTTATGTCCAAACAGAATTCTGTAGGAATGATTATATATCTCATTCTCTTTGGTTGCTACTAAAACCTATTGGCTCTTTTCTAGATCTGTTGATGGATTATTCATTTCTAGTTCTACCGCTGCATGTCAGAGGAGTGATTTTCTTTGAATAGTGGAACAGCCTCCTATGGAACAAAATGATTGCTAACTATGTTTTCCTTTAACAAAAGGTCTGAAGGACAAAGAAGATCTGCTGGTCTTACAATGCTTTTTCAAAACTTATGAGCCAAAAGTCTAAACATTTCCTCAAGTAGGAATAAGGAAGTAACGCTCAGAAAAGCATAAGGTAGGTATTGATGACCTTTGGGAGACAGATAGGAGTTGCTGCAAGAGCAGCAGAGGGCAGAAGGAAGAGTTGAAGCTGGAGAAATGACTGAAAGCCAGAGGAGGGGGGTAAGAGGAAGAGAGAAAAAGAGATGAGGGGAGAAAGGAATGATAGCAGAGGTAAGACATCTCTGCCCTGGTCGTTCAGAAGATTTGGGGTCTGGAGTGGGAGGGCAGGAACAAATGGTCTGGATGTCCCCGCACCACTGGACTCCTGATGCCTTAGGAAGTAGAGTACTTACGCATCACCACTTGGTGCATTGTTCTTTGCAGATTCACGCAGACTTTGAGGATTGAGCAACAAGGGACTCTGTCTCTGTCCTCCCAAGAATGTTTGCTTCCACATGTACTGCAAAGTTGGCATCAACTCTGATTTCTTTTTAAAATTTGTCCCCTTGGGTATGTGTTGAATTTAATTATTCCCCTTTTGTATGACCTCAAGGCTGAATTAAGGAATTGGCAGGTTTTAGAAATATAGCTCCAATCTATAATTGATCTAATAGGTACAGCTCCTGTGTGTGCCCCAGACTCACTTGTTCCTGAGGGCTAGGCCCTCGACACAAGTGATTAAGTTGAGTCCTCTATCAGACACAAAAGGCCCGGCCGTCACAGCTTCCTGGAATATTTTTTCTTTTACATTCTGAGAAACATATAAACCTTTGAAAAAATCCTTTCGTGTCTCTGCAAAGCCCTAAAAATTATAATTTTTCTGCAAACCACTGACAAGAGAAAGGGCACTCTATCTTTGCATACCAGAGCACCAGCCACCATAAAATAAATAAATAAATAAATAATAATTCTGCTCTGTCCACATCCAGTAATGGATATCAATTACTTGGAAAACAGTTTGTAATTTAACTTACTGCTATCTCTTCAAACAGGGTATTTATAATGGGAGTCACATGATATTCCAAGCTTCATGCGGAGAGTGGTTTTCTGGGTTTCTTTAAGTGAGCTGACTTTCAAAAGATTTTTGATTGGTTCTCAAGACTAGAAAATTGCATTGTCAGCTTCAGGTCTAAATGCAAAATCCATAAGCCTTAATGGTACATGTAAACAGTAATCATGGCATGTTGTTCGTAGCATGTCAGAATAAGAACATAGACTTTCTAGTTTTGGGGGGGGGACTCAAAGTGGGCACGGTAGTATAAAATTAATTTTTTTTTCAAGCATATTTTCATACAGTGAATCCACAGAGCACAGCAATTTACTACAGAGTTCTACTTATTGCTGTTATTTTGGATAAAGGTCACCACGTGAGTTTATAAAACAACAAGAGCACCATATGGCTCAACCCACAGTTCCCTAGAGCAGTGACATTGTTTTAATATCTGTAAGAGAAACTGATGGAGAATACAGCAGAGCAAAGATCACAACCATCAGCATGATTATTCAAAAATGTAACACATGCTAGGCAACTCAGTAACCTACTCAAAGCTCTAGAAGACTCGACTGTTGTCAAAAACATAAGTAGAAGTCAACCAGCAGCTGTCAAATGTGATTTTGCAGTCAGCGGCCAAGACACTTGAGACATATGAGTTCTTATGTCTCCACTGCCAGATTTCATTAATAAAATCAAGAGTAGAAAGCAATTGCAAAGACTATGACAATTTAGAAGCCATCACTAGATAACTTCTCATGATGTAAGAGCCCCCAAAGTAAAGTTAAAAATCATGGAAGACAAATGATCTTGGAAGTTTGAACTTGCATGATTGTACCTCCACAATCCTCAGTGTCCTCAACTGCAAAGTGAAACTAACAGGCTTTACATGCCTCACAAGGTAATTGTGAGGCTCAAGCAATATAATATATGTGAAAATATGTGGGAAGTATAAGGTGCTAAGTAAATGTGAAATACTATTTTAATATGCCCATAAATTATATGTAGGGTCTGTGAGAGACCCTTTTGTTTTTCTTTTTGTTTTTGTCTTCTATTTGAATGGATACAATGTTTATAGATTTTCTAAGGTGATTTCTATATTTTTAGTCATCACAATTATTCTTCTCTCTTTCAAGTTTTCCACGTGGGTAAATGGGACATTCCACAGGTAATATTAAAGAAGACTTTCAACATGTAAATATTTTTGCTTAAGCTCTAAAACCTTAGAGGCATCTTCTGAAGTGAGCAGGAAAAGGACTGTTTTGTTAAAATGGGACAACTAAATAGAGGAAAATAGTTTTGGAAAATAATTCTAATAGTATTTTCAGAGGATGTATGCTGGTAAAATTAATTTCCTCGCATGCAGCAACTCTCCTTACATCTCTGGTCTTTTTTGAAAAAAGATTAAGCTACCCAGTGAGTTTGCAAGTGAAAAACTGCTGGAGCAAGACAGGGCATCCCCTTCAGTGATGAGTGATTTGGGATTAAGGAGGGTTTGTAACAAGTTAATGTATAAGCTTTAGTAAATGAGATCAAAATGTTGATTTCTTTTCTCACATGTTTTAATTAAGGCTGAAAGCTCATCCTTCCTGACTCTTATTTTGTAAGCTTGGCCTTTCCATTCAAGAATTTGTCTCCCGTAAATAAAAGACACAAACGGTAAATACGCATGTGGCTGGAACAGACATGCGTGCTCTGCTGCCTGCCCCTGCTTGGGCCCATCTGCTCTGAGAGCAAGGTGCCCACTGGCAAGCTGGACCCCTCTATTTCAGCTGCGCTGCCAGCCCTCCACGGGTCTGTGTGTGGGTGCACTGTGGGGAGAGCGAGCTTTCCGCAAGGAACCCTTCCCACCCAACCTGCATATGGGTCTGTTTGCACTTGACCACACTTGTTGGCTCTCATGTGTCATCAAACAAATGCTCCGAGTGTGAATAAGAAGAAGGCAGAGCTATACTAGTATTTCAGGCATCAGTGAACATAGAACACATGCAAAACTTCCTATAGCAAATGGCTCATAGTGGACAAGGAAGCCATGCACAAAAGGGGAGGAAAATCTTCCATCTATACATTTTTAGTGGAAGAAATAAGGAGGAATATTAGCCAGAGGGTCCCAGAGTAAGTGCTTTTATTGTCCACCTAAAAGTGTGTTTCCCTCACTCACATGGCTCTATAAAGGTCAGGGAGAGGCAGTAAATGTGCATGGAGTATTTCCTGTCTATGGGGACACTGATGACCCAATGTCGCATGCCCTTTTTATAGCTCTCTTTCAACCTAAATCTGAAAGCGCTGAGGCAAAGGGTAGGAGGCAAAGCCTAGCAGCTTTAATTTTGGGGATAATAGTGAAGGATTTTAAGGACTGTTCTAGGAAAGGCTCTGTTCTTAATAAATATTAAAGAACAGTAACAAAAGGCAAAGAAGATCATGAGTATAATGATTGAAAGATAGAACGTAGGTCATCGAAGTTTACAGGAATTCCTTGTACATCTGAGACATAAGAATCAAAGGCACAGGTGCCAGAGAACCCAGAGAGTAACAACAGCTATATTTACTCATTCATTCATTTGTTCATTCATTCATTCAGCAAAGATTTTATAAGTACTGACTATGTGCCAAGTGCCAGGGATACAAAGATGGACAACACACAGACAGACATTCCTTCCCTCATGGAGCTGACATGCCAGTTGGAGAGACAACCAACCAACCAAAGAAATGTGTTCCATGATGTTAGGTAGTAATAAAAGCTATGAAGAAAAGTGAAGCGGGAAAGGGAATAGAGAGGCATGAGTGCTATTTCAGGAAGACCGTGCAGGGAACGCCTTACCAAGATGTTATTTAAACAGAGATCTGTGTGAAATGAGAGGGAGCCATGAGAAGTTCTGGGGCAAGAGGGGTCCGGGTAAGGGGAATAGTAAGTGTAAAGGCCCTGAGGTGGGCAAACATGGGGCTTATTTAGGGAACAGTAGTGAAGTAAAGGTAAGGGGGACAAGGAATAGAGTGATATGAGAGAATTTGGAGGAGAGAGACTAAGCCAGATGAGGTAGAACTTACATGTAATGTTTGGTAAGGACACTGATGTTTTGGGTCCGTGAATGAATGACATCACTGATTCTCACTTTTATATGATTATTCTTGCTTCGTCTCTGGTGGACCAGCCACAGGAAGCAAAAGTAGCCCAGTCACCAGCTACTGTTGTAATAGAGACAAGAAACAATAGAGATTTGGATTGAATGGCGCTTGGTGGAGGAGGGTAGAAGTGGTTAGATTGGGGTAGATTGGGAGGGCATGGCTGACAGATTTACTGCTGGACTGGTTATGGTCTGTGAGGGGAAATGGGAGGCAAGAATAGATCTGGGCATGAGCAACTGGCTGACTGCTGGGAAGGTACCGAGGGAAGACTGGGATAGGAGCATCGATCAGCGAAGGGAGTCATCAAGAGTTCTGTTGGAAATACTGAGTAGGCAATTGTAAATGAAAGTCTAAAGGTCAGACTTCTGTCAGAAAACACAGACAAAACACTAAAAACTCATCTGTCACATAGCAAATGCTCAAAAAGTGATGGCTTTTAGATTGTTGTTGTTATTACAGCCAAGATGACACCATTTTTTTTTCCTGTAAGCTGTTACTCAAGGAAAAGGTTTGATGAATGGGAATAGGCTGACTCAGGTAGTGTAGACCATGTTCTGGTTCTGAACTAGAAAGAAGATCTGAGCAATGTCACTAAGTGCTCGAAAGCAACAGTTATCTAGAAAGGAAATGTCAGGGGAACAGCATTGGCCACTCCAGGGGTCCTGTGCTACATCACAGAGCAGTGGTCCCCAAATTCCAGCCTCACCTGGGAAGCTTCAAAAAATGAGATTTTAAAGATCGACCTCAGATCCTCTGACTCAGAATCCTCCAGGATTGAGTCCCAGGATATACAGTTTAAAAATGTTCCCTGGGTTACTCCACGTCTGAAACCACTGCCCAAGAACACATTTTCTAAGCCCTCTAAGATACGAGATGTTTGCCAACACTAGCTATTAGGAGAGAAGGATAGAAGAACATCATGGCCGTGTTTCATATAAAGTGGGTACATAAAGCCCATATCTTTAAAAACACCCAAGCATGCGTCTTAAAAAGAGGCTCACTTTGCAGAAGGGTGCTTTGGGGGCCACAAGGGACAGGAATGCCACCACACTTCACAGAACATTTAAGACGCCAGGTTTTTTTGGAACCATAACCATAGCCATCCATGTGAGTCAATGCTATTTGAGTCATAGTTAATACTATGGCATTTTGAGAAGCATATGGAATAGGAAGCTGGTAAGTGGAGACTACACGAGGGTCTGCTTGCGTCACATGACTTGTGAAAACTTTCTTTACCTCTTCAGACCAGTTTTCTCATTTTTAAATTGAGGATCTTATTATATCGGTGATTTTCAAAAAGCCTGATGTTCCCACACGGTTGTTGGGATTGAGAACTTGGATAAAGAGGAGACAGCTTTGCTTTGATCCATTTTCCAGGTCTGTATAAGACTTCATTTGAGAAAAGAGTTCCCCTTCTTAAAAATAGTTTGGAAAACATTCTAAATGATCTCAAAAATGCCTTGTAGGAATAAAGGAACTAATACATGTCAGATCTTCATTATAGATAAAGCACTTAAGGCTTGCCATCTTATTTGGTCCTCACTGCAATCCTGTAAGCTCCAGGCTTATGAAAATACCCATTTCCTAGATTAGAAAACTAAGGCTCACCCTCATTTTAAAAAAACACAAAACTTCATGAGCTAAACAGCAGTCAGAACCACTCTATTTCTGATTCAAGCCTAAAATGCACCAAGGCCCTCAGCCTTTACGTTAAACATACAGTTTCCTTTTCACAATTCTATGACTTCTGTGTTTGACTTAAAACAGCATAACCTAAATTTATGGCATCTTAGCTCTAAATAATTTTTGGCAATGTTCAAAAATTGCTTACCATGAAATTCACCCGCAAACATTAGCTTCATGTATGAAAGCCGTGACTAGGCCAGTTTCACCTAAATGTTTAATGGCTACCTCAACCTCAAGAAGTTTAAAACCAATTCATTTCTTCCACTGGAATCTGCTCTCTTTTCCCTCTTTTTGTACAAACCACCATCTACACAGGCAACCTTTGACACCTTCTCCTCCCTAAACCACCTTCTGCTAGGCTCTCATAAATGTTCCTCATAAATATTTCTCAACCGCCTTTTCTCTGTTCTGTCTTTATATCCCTGCGTTAAGTCTCTCTCATTTAAGCTACACCAACCACTTACACTTACACTACCTGCATGCTCCTGTATTCCTCAAGTCCTTTTCTTCTGTCTTATAATTGGATCTAAAATTTTCAAAATATTTGTTTATGTACATCCCCAACTACAAGATCACTCAGGAACCATATTCTATGAATTTCCCTGTCTTTACTACCTAATGGTATCTCATATATGGTAGCCTCTCACAATAACGTTTGTTAAATTTAAAAAAATGTCAAAATTGAAGGCATATTTGCTGAAGTAATTGGACATTCATAGGCAAAAACAGGCACCTCAATCTAAACCGTGTTACACAAAAATGAACTCAAAATGCATCATGGAATTAAAAGTACAATGTAAAATTCAAAACTTTTAGGGAAAAACAGGAAAAAATCTTCAGGATCTTGGGCAAGGTAAAAAGTTCTTAAACTTGATACCAAAAGGATAATTCATAAAAATAAATATTTATAAACTGGACCTTATCAAAATTAGAATGGTTTGCTCCATGAAAGAGCCAGGTAAGAAGATGAAAATCCAAGCTTTCGATGAAACGAAAATGTCTGCATGCTATATATCCAACCCACAGACAGCATACAGAACCCTCAAAACTTAACAGTAAATTAAAAAACAATACAATTAGAAAATGGGCAAAAGACATGAAGAGACATTTCACCGAAGAGGGTATACAGATGGCAAATATGCACAAGGAAAGATATTCAGCATCGTTGGTCATCCAGGAAATGCAATTTAAAACCACAATGAGATAAAAACACTACAAGTCTATCAGAATGGCTAAAATAAAACATAAGGATAATGCCAAATGCTGGTGAGGAAACAGAGAAACTTGTCTTGAAATGTTGGTGAGAACATAAAATCCATTCTAGAAAAACAGCTGGGCAGTTTCTTATAAAACTAAACCTCTAGCAATGGCATTCTTGGACATTTATTCTAGAGAAATGAAAACTTGCATTTGCATACACATCTATACATGAATGCTCATAGCGTATTTATTCTGTAACAGCCAAAACTGGGGGAAAAAAGCCCAAACCAGATGTCTTTCAACAGGTAAATGGTTAAACAAACACTACTCAAACAGTACTCAACCATAACAGTACTCATACCATAACATACCAAGGAATGTACCATACCAAGGAACAGTACTCAACCATAACAAAGCAAATTACAGATACATGCAACAACTTGGATGAATCTCAAGGAAATTATGCTGAGTTTCTTTTAAAAAACATCAAAAAGTTGCATAAAATACAATTCCATTTACATAATATTTTTGCAACAACAAAATTAAAGAAATGAAGAATAGATTCGCGGGTTGGGGAAGGAGGGAGGGAGAGGGCCATGGAAAGGGGAATGTATGTGGCAGCACTAGGGATCCTTGTGGTGATGGAAATGTTCTCTGTTTTGACTATAGTGGTAGCAACACAAATCTACCCATGTAGTAAAATTACATAGACCTAAACACACACACACACACACACACACACACACACACAAGTAAAAACAGTAAAACACAAGTAACAGAGAAAAAAGGTGACACACATTTAGTCCATTCTAGTGAACAGGACAACGTGCAATATAATTGAAGACAAGGCTTATTTCACAAATACAACTATGGTTGTGGAATAGTAAGACACTTTCTATTGTGTCTATGTGCATGTGTGCAAGTAATTTTAAAATAACTGAGGAATTCATGCCCTTACATATTGTAGTGCTTTGTTTTTTCTGTTTTTCAAGGAAAGGTCTGTATAGGAGGTTGAAGTGGGAGGAGCACAATAACCCAGATTTCCTGAACAACAATTAGAAACCATCAGAATTAGCCAACCAATAATTCAAACACAGACTGGGAGTGTCTTTTCTTCAAGAAGTTTGCCATCTAACTAGTGAACAAAACCAGGGAACCCGCTGGCAACATAAGTGGAAAAATCCCATTTGGAATGAATTGGTTAGAGCTGAATTCAGGGTAGAAGCAGGTAGATAGAATGAGTTGAACCAGCTGTTTTGGGTTATTTTGAGCAAGAATTAAAAAAGGCATCAAGCAAAGGGAAGGGAGTCTACTCTAACGGCAGAATTATTAAACAAACACCCCTCAAGTTAATAAACATGTATTCTAGGGTAATCAACGCCCCATGAACACCACTGTTACCCCCCTAATCCCCACACTTCACATTATCAATGCACGGCACAGGGTAATTTCATGGACTATTAAAACATAGCCTCTTTGGGTACACATTGGTACCCCATTTCCTTTTTAAGGCAGTTTTAGACATTATGCTTAAAAAGTTACTTTTTAATACAGTGTAGTTCACTGTGGGCCTCACATGTTATACTGAAGGCTCTCAAAAGCATGGTCCCTAGACCAGCAGCATCAGCATCACCTGGGAACTCGTTAAAAATGCAAATTCTCAGCCCCTATCCCAGATCTACTAAATCAGAAACTGTTTCAGCAATCTGTTTTCAAAAGCCCTTCGGGTGATTCTGATGCATGCTGTCATATGTATATTCTATATGTTATTTAATATGATATACAGAGATCCTGGTTCCCAACTTCTCTCTGATTTTATATGGGATTAGAACAAAGATCATAGGCTCACAGATTTCCTTGAAAATGGAAATTGATTCTTTATCTTAATAAAATCCTGTGAGAGCTCAGAACAACCTTTTAAAGTCCTTAAATACCCACTGTGAAGGGTGTTCTGACCACTTAGAATTTCTGTGCATACCATAGGCCAGGTTTTATTTTCTGGCTCTATTCCCCCAGTCCACTACAGGGAGGAGAATCTCTCCTGTCAGCAGTTATAACTCAAACACTGTGGTGTGGACAAAGAACTCAGAATTTGGGAGCACCCAGGTAGGACTCGAGTTCTTGCCTGGTCGTTTACTAGCTGCATGATATTTTGACAAATCACAATTCTGAGCCTATCAGGAGTTAAAGAATCATTAATTCAGAGGATTCGTGTGAGGAAGAAATGAGAAACCATGTGGGAAGACTGTTTTGCAAGCTGGCTTCCACTGTGCACACCTTAAGTTAAGAATATCATTCTTTCCTCTTTCCTAGTTCCTTTACAGAAACAAAGGTAAGCATGATGCATGAACTCTTGCAGTGGACACCGGGACTTATGTCTACTATCTTTGTACTCCTACGTGGTCTCTTTCACTGCACGGGAGTCCAGCGACTTGGGAGGCCTGCTTTGCCTTGCGGGGATCTGGGATGGGTTGCAGGCAGTAGTCAATGGTGATATCCACTTGTTCATGCAGTTGTGGATTTCTAGCCACAGAAAGGTACTGAGACGTTGTCACATACCTCCCAATTACCTTCCTGCTTCTCAGAATTTCTACCTGCTTTCTCCTATTTCTCATTTCACACAACAAAACAAATTAACCTTTCTTTATATCATGTTGTTTCACTGATCGTTTCTCTTCTTAATTGCGTCTCCCAGATAGAATGTCAGCTCCCTGAGGATGAGGGGGTGGTGTTTCGGCACCTGCTCTGTGTGGCCCAGGTTCACCCTCCTCCAGTCCCATCCTGAGTTACCTGGGTGGCTGGGATGTCACCCTGGAATAGACTGATGGATACCCTAATGAGAACTTAGAGCAAATCATTCAGTTGTCCGCTCAGCCTCTGGCAGACCCGCAGTAACATTTCAGGTGTTGCTAAAGAATATTATGTGAGCAGGAAGATATGCTTTTTGCCTCTGAGATCTGTGGCATTTTACTCCTAGTCTATCACTAGGTAAAGACTAACACAGGCTTTGACCATATAAAGTCTTAAATTTTGCAACAATTTGATGTCACAATTACTATGTATATTTGTTAAGCTTTGTGTTTACCTTTGGAGTTTGCAACCGTCTCATCCAGTGTTTTCTGGAATCATGGATGTGTAGATTAGTATAACAGGCTAGCCTACAATAATATATATTGTGGCAGTGTTAAGAGATATGAGGCAAAAGCCTTCTTGGAAATAAACTGAGCTCTAAAAGCTGTGTTTGTCTAAAGACATAGACAATCCAAAACTATGTGGTTGTTACTTTTGCCACCAATCTTAAGCAACTTCTAAAGTTTTCCATGAATCATTAAATCACAAAAGTAAACGTCATTCACTGTATAGCAGTAGTCGCATCTTATGTGAAACAAATGTCCTTCTTCTCTGCTGGCTTGCTAGCTTGTATCCCCTCATGCAGTGGTTACTTTTCCTCACAGTGGAAAATTTGTTGTTGTTTTTTTTTCTACCATATATGCAAAGTCAGGTCAACCATAACCTGTATGATGCAAAACATGTTTATCTAAGCATTGATACTAGTCATCTCCACGATTGGAAAGAATTGTTTTAGTTTAGTCTTGCCTCTGAAAGGTGTCCATTCAAGGACAGAGCGGGTTTTCCTTACCTAGAGCCCTAAGGTAAGAAATCCCCTCTCAGCAGATTATATACTTCTCACCAGTACCTTTCAGTAAAAATGGTACCACCACCACCAGCATGGAGTCAGGGTTGCACTCTGACTTAAAATGGTCTGAAAGTACTAGTCCCAACACCATACATGGCAGTTGTGCTATCTGTCTGTGGGATTCACCAACATTTGTATGTGCCAAGGGGTTTTCAGGGACCGCTGGTGGCAGACATTTGTTTCATAGATGAGAGGGCCATTCGCTTTTCCTGTCAGGAGGAAGGGTTACATTTCAATAGCACCTAAGAAACTGATAGATAGCTCCTAGCAGATAAACTGGGGAATATAGAGAGACAGAAATATGATTTACCAGGGTGCGTCTGCCACTGTGAAATGAATATGTGCACTTAGAAATAACCCCATTTCTCACCTGGTGAGATGCTGGAGCGTAAGTTAAAAACACAAACTAGGACTCTTATTTTTTTTTTTTTCCAGAAATGTTTGGGGAAGTTTTAATACAAGGGGTATCCAATAGTTCTGTTCCACTCCCCAACTCTATTGTCTGAGTCCTACAACAACATCTGCTAAACACATAGCCTGGAGCCAGGGATCCTCTGGGGAGTAAAGGATCGAGGGTGGCACACAGCAGGGTGACCTCTTGTGCAAGCTGGCACTGTTCTTAGGAGACAAAACCCTGAGTGGTGACCGGGCGCTCAACAGATGCAGACGCTCAGTACAGAGAGACACAAGGGAACTGTAAGCTCCGTGAAAATCTCCCAAAAGGACAGGAAATATGCTTGAGTTGGAGCTAGTGGAAGTTCTAGCCAATTTCACTCATATTTTCTGAGACAAGGTTACCTCAGGACTTGGGGACACCCACGAGGCTGATATATGCAAACTTGTCTACTATATTTAAACATGCCTATATTACTACTTATTAATATTTATGGCTAGCTATTTCTATATGGCTGTGATACATCTTTTAAAAAACACAATTTGAGAGTAGAACCTGATTGTGTAGATCTGTCACTTAATCACAACCATAGAGCCGTCGGTTAAATAAAACCACAAGGTCTGACAAAGGCATTGCTCTTCATCCACCCGGGGGCTGCTCATCTAATTACTCATGACTTGAAAGCGTTCTATCCAGACAGTGGTTCACACGTTCCTTTCTTCTCCACCACCTGGAAGCTATTCTGTCCCCACTTGATCCCCTGCTGAGATGGCACGGGCTAAGGGATTCTAGAGGGATCTGGTCGTTTCTTTCTTTTTCACATAACTTAGTCACAGAGCCTGGGAATTTCAGCTCTAGCACTTGGTAGCTCTGTGCTACTGAGCAAGTTACGTAGCATCTTTTCCCCTATGTCTTTCTCATCTAGAACAGAGAGCTAATAATACCACAGAAAGGGCTATTGGGAGGGATCATATGAAATCACAAATGTGAAATATTTAGGAGATTTCCTGACACACAGTACCTTTTTTAGTATTTCCACTTTCATTCAACTAATTTTCCATAGCCTGACAGCAGATTCAAGGAGTAAACTTATGATGACAATTTTTCTTCCCTCTTTCTTGTCTAGAGGACAAGAAGGCCCTGGTCATGCAGGTCCCAGTGACAATGATAATTCTAAAAATGGCATCCCTATTTATAGCTTGGTCTCTATAAACTTGGTTAATGTGACTATGTCCTTGGAAGAAAGATCCACTTTCTGAATTTATAAATGAGGATCAATCCCCAGACTTTGATGAATCCATTAAAGTAATGCTTCTTTGTCAACACCAACCTCCTTCCCATCCTTCCGATTTCTACAGCTCATTTTCCAGTTGTTCACATCGGGTACATGCTAGTCTCACATCAGACTGTTCAAATTACAAACTTGCAGCTGGTATCCGTGCATTCTGAACGGATATTAAAAAGCTACCGTAGGGGCGCCTGGGTGGCTCACTCGGTTAAGTGTCTGCCTTGGCTCAGGTCATGATCTCGGGGTCCTGGGATCCAGCCCCATGTTACATTGGGCTCCCTGCTCAGTGGGGAGTCTGCTTCTCCCTCTCCATCTCCCTCTGTCTCCCTGCCCCCTCCCCAGCTCATGGTCACACATGTGTTCTGTCAAATAAATAATCTTTTTAAAAAATTAAAATAAAAAATAAAAAGCTACCCTAGTTTGTGAAGCACAGCTCTGGACTAACCCCAGAATTAGGGTTTACCTTAAAATCCTAAAGTCAGAAAAAGAGATTCTGATCCAATGGGTCTGGATGGCATTTTGATAACTATCCTTTTAACAAACACCCCAAAAGATTCTAAGGCAGGTGGCCCTTTAAACATATTTTGAGAAACACTTCTAAAAAAATGGCCAGTTTCATAACCACATGGAGCCAGAGGGGCAAATAGAAGGCATGGTGAGTATGAATTATGACAAGGGCTGGTTTTCCCACAGACTAACATAAAATACCAAATCCAAGGGAGTAATAAGTAATGTGCAATGACTGATGGAACACAGGGAGAAAACTAGAAGATACAGTCTCATCACAGGCTTAGCGAGAGCCTGGAGAAGCACAGGCCAGAGAGACTAACATGTCTCTAGGTTTACAGTGCCAGCCATGAGTCTCCTTGCATGACCACTCGACTCAGCTAGATGCTGGCTGAGGGTGTGGAAAGAAGGCAGTTAAGAGAAAAACAACAACAAAAACAACACAAACAGGGGCATCTGGGTGGTGCAGTCAGTTGAGCCTCTGACTCCTGGTTTCGGCTCAGGTCCTGAGCTCAGGGTTCTTAGATCGAGCCCCACATCAGGCTTGGCACTCAGCGCAGAGTTAGCTTGAGATTCTCTCTCCCTCTCCCGCTGCCCCTCCTGCTCATGCTCTCTCTCTCTCAAATAAATGAATAAATCTTAAAAAAAAAAAAAAAAACCCACAAACAAACACAATCAAAACAAAGGAGATGAAGAGAATAAAGTAGTGGGAAAAACAAAGACAGTTGGCCTAGGTTATCATCTGTTCATAGCTGGGCAGGATTATGGCGAAGAAAGAAGTGAAGTCCTAGTATTTGTCACTCTCTCCCCCCTTAATCATGAACCTCAACCCTAAAACCCAACCCACACACTTTCCCACACACTCACTCACAGGAAATCACAGGGCTATTGTTTTCCCTTAACCTACTGTGGCTGGTGAAGTCGGATTATTTGCCTTTAGAACCAGTCCACGCATATTGGTGATAGAATACCACTTGCTTTGGGTTCATTTCTGCTGTTTTTCTTCCTTGTCTAATACAAAGATTCAAACTGTATGAATATGGAGGAACTCTCAACCTCCTATCTAAAGTATGAGAGATAGTTAAAGAACTTTTAATTTACAGTTATGTCACATGCTCCCAGAAAATAAGGCACAAGAGAAAAAACATTATTGAACCAATAATGAAAAAAAAAAAAAGAAAAAACCCACAAACAACAGAAAAAGGGGGTTTAAGCATTATAATACAGAAAGTATTTTATATACATTCTAAGGGTAAATATTACTTTTACAGTGTCTAGGTTAAAAGGAAGAGGCAGAATTTATCTGCATATGGAAAACAAATCACCTGACACATTTTGTGCTTATAAATAGAAGCTCACACTGTAGGGGGAAATCTGGATGACCGCCCACACAGGAGATGATGTGTACTTCTTACCTTTCTGAATCCCCCCTCTCTTGTCCCCGTTTATTCTGCAACAACTGTTTTTCTCCATATTTAAGCCTTACCTAAGCATTTTGGTGATGATTTAATTACCACATTTTTAAAAAGCCAGCCAAGTGGTTCCTTCAAGAAAGAAGGCATCTGACTGGTATCACCAGAACTGGGGGCCCTTATTTTATAAAAGAAGAGCGTGTGAGAGCAAACATCTGCCTCATCATTTAAAAAGGAATGGTTCCTCCAACCTGTCCACATGGTGTTATTTAACACACACTTCTACATAATGAAGATTTGGAAAAGTCTTATCCCCAAAACATTGCAGAGACACAACCATTTAAACACCCAAGCAACATGAGTAAATGAGAAATATAATCAGATTGAATGCACAAAGGGAACAGAAGGGATGGAAAACATAATACAACTGGTAGTGGGGCCACTAAAGGATAAGAGAATAATATTTTTCTGAACCAAGAATGTGTCTTATTTCAAATCAAAAGCAGATGAATTGTTTGTGAGTCATCTCCCTAGTTTCCTCAAGAACAAGGACACCTTTAAAAAGATATATGGAGTAAAGGGTATTATGGAATTGAACTTTATGATTTCTAGAACTTCAAAAATTCACCTTAAAAATTACACATGGTAAAATGTAATAAAAAGTGAAGATTGGCAATCAAAAGTGGTGGATATTAAGTGAAGTCAAATTTATGAACTCAAATCTATGTTCTATAAATCTATATTCTAATCTATGTTCTGTGTTTATCAAATTGCTAATTGAAAGAATAAAATAATCTAATATTGTCCTAAAAATAAAACTGCACCACATTTAGGACTAGAAGCCAGAGATGATCTCTCAAATCTGTGCCTATCTAGATTTTACTACAATAACAAGATATATATATATATAGATACATAGATATATAGATATATATATATTTAAACTTCTAACCTTTTGCTTCTTACTGACTTTGTTTTACCCCATCTTGGGGTTTGTAACTGTACCCCAAGTACAAAATCTCTATTCAAAATGTAGCTTCTCTTTCCTCAGGATGGCCCTGGAGCCAAGATTTTCTCTGATCTCACATGACCCCAGAGAAAAATGCCAGGCTGCAGTAGACAGTGAATCCCCCATGGTAGAGCTGATGTGGTAATGACAATGACAGGTCTGGACATCTGCATATGCATCTGTCTCTAACAATATTGTGTGACAAGATCTCCTAAAATGCGTCTTCTTCAAATGATGCAGAGCCGCCCCCACCCTTGCCTCCAAATATCTTCGTGACTTGTGTCAGCTCTAGAAAAGAACGTAAAAACTGCCAAGAAAATCCATTAATGTATGACTTGGCAGCTATGAGAAACAAAGGCAGGGAAGTGTAGTCATGACTGAATTTATGGTTTCGACCAGAAAGATGAGACATGGAGCAGTTATGACGATTTGGGTTAAAGATGCAAAATAACTGTGGAAATCATTAAGGCATATGTAACTAAAGAGACTGCTTTGGTAATAAATTTTTAATTTTTTTGCTATATTTACTTGAAAAATACTTTTGATTAAAGCACACAAAATGTTAAACATAATAAATAAATTTTCCAAAAACCTAAACTGGGTGAGTTAAGAATCACGAAAAGCCTAAATTTATTGTACTCTGCAATGGTTACCTAGGCTCCAACCCCAGAGTTTCTTCGAAATTTGTATTCACAGAGACTTCCAAGGCTGTGCCAACACTACCTGTCTGAGGACCACACTTGAAGGAACATTGGTCTAGTACAGTGGGAACTTCAGGGTTAAATACAGTTTCAATAACTTGATTTGTTTTTTGGAAGAGTCTCCCTGGACCATTGTTCTTTGTGATTGCCTCCCTGTCAACTGCTATTCCTCAGAACATTGGTTTCAAGCAGAAAATTCTTATCCTCATCTCTTGTACTTAATCTACTGAGCAGTGATCAAACAACCTGACAAAATCAATACATTTATTTTTAATGTATAATTTTACCTCAAAATAAATTAACATGAATGCTTGCTGGTAGGTGCTCCCCAGAATTTAAACACAGATTTTGTGTTCACTATTTCCTTCTTAGCTTAGCAACATTTTCCCACACACTTTCTGATTCAAAACTGCATTTCAGATGGATAATGTTCCCGGAAATAAAGAACACTCAGTGAGAATACAGTAGGGGCTGGGATGGTGACTTTTCAGAATTCTGCCACAAAAACAGTCTATGAGAATGGTACAAGTTTCCAACCTTGCTACAGCCTGCAGTAATGGTTTCCCAGGAGAGGAAAAAGCACTGATTTGGAGGAGTAAGAGTACCTTCACATGGTCCCTGAACCTTAGCACTGATGGAATATTCTGTGTTCTTGTCTGCATCACTGTCCAAGTACCCCCTCATCCCACTGACCTGTCAAGTGCTTGTTATTCAGAAACAGGGCAGCAGTTAATCCCATCATCCTCTGAGAATCAATGTTGAGTGATATTTTTCAGTTTACACTTGCATAAAAAATGTGGGTTAGATTTCTGTATAGATGGAGTAGAAGTAATTTTCCCTATTCCTTCCACTAGTACAACTAAAAGCCTTGACCTTATACATAATATAAGCATACAAAGACTGAAAGTTGGAGAGAAGGTAAACCAGCTAGGGGTTTCAGGGCCCTCAGTCATCCCAATAAGGACTCCCTTGGGTTTCTGTATTGCTTCATGTATCCCAAACATGGAACTAAAGAAACTAGAAACCTTGACCTTATACATAATATAAGCATACAAAGACTCTGAAAGTTGGAGAGAAGGTAAACCAGCTAGGGGTTTCAGGGCCCTCAGTCATCCCAATAAGGACTCCCTTGGGTTTCTGTATTGCTTCATGTATCCCAAACATGGAACTAAAGAAACTAGAAACCCAGAAATGCCTACAGACATAGATGAGAAAAAAAAAAAAAAAAAAAAGGAGGCCAATGAAAGCATGTTTACCTAGCCAAAGTACTAGGAAAGGAGCAACACAATAAATTTTTAAAAAATATTTAGATAATAATGGCTTTATTCCAACATTTAAGACAGAAAAAGAATGTAGTCCTACCACAACCATGCCAACAGAGGCTACGTAGGGAGCCTAGACCTCCACCTTCACCAGGCTGTAAAGGACCCCCATATTTCCTCATCTTCATCAATGTAATGGCCAAGTACGGAGCTGGGACTTCCATTCCCACCAGGTGGTAATAAGACTCCCCACCTTCCACCCCTACTAGGTTGTCAGTGGAGACTATGTGGGGAGGCTGAACTTTTACCCCCACCTGGCAATGCCAAGTCTCCCCTCCCCATCTCCATTGAGTGGCGTCATGGGAGGCCTAGTGGAGAGTCAGGACTGTCATCATGGCCCAGGAGTAATCAGACCACCTTCTTGTCCCCATGTTGTCTTTGGATTCCACATAGGGAAGAGAAAAGAGGCACTTCTACCATTCCCAGCCAGGAAGGTATCAGTGAAGTCTAGTGGGGAACCTGAATTCACAATTCCCACTGTAATGTGGAGCTCCCTTATGTGACAAGGGAGACCAGGTGAGGAACCTGGTCTTCTTCTCCCACCTGGCAGGGATGAGGTGGCACCATCCCTATTTTGCCCACCAGGGTGATGTTAGAGGAAAACAACTAAAGCAGGATGTTTAAATAAGATCTGGAGTCTCTTAACATAATAAAAATATGGCCAGGTTTCAACTGAAAATCATTCATCATACCAAGGACCAGGAAAATTAGAAACTGAATGAAAAAAAGACAATTTATAGATGCCAACCATGAGATTAGAGAGAGATGTTAGAATTATCTGACAAATTTTTTAAAGCAGCCATAACCAAAAAACAAAAAAAACAAAAAACTCCAATGAGCAATTATGAACATACCTGAAACAAAAAAGTAAAAAGTATCAGCTAAAAAAAAAAAAAAAAAGCACACATTAGAAAAAACTAAGTGGAAATTTTAGAACTAAAAAAATACCATAATGACTAGATATAAAAATATTGTGTGGGGGGGCCCAAGAACTGAATGGAAGTGACAGAGGAAAGAATCTGTGAGCTGGATGACAGAATAATTAGAATAACTCAGTCTGAGCAACAGAGAAAACAGACTGAAACAACAGAGCCTCTGTGTGTACAGTATGCTGAATAATGGCTCTCAAAGATACTCAGTCTGGTCCTAATTCCTGGAAGCTTATAAGGCAAAAAAGGATTTTGTAGATGGAATTAAATTAAAGAGGTTGAGATGTGGAGAATAAAATGGACTATCCAGATGTATCCTAATGTAATCACAGTTGTCCTTAAAAGAGAGAGTCAAGGGAGATTTGACTACAGCAAAGAAAGTAGGAGCTTTGATTATAGAAGCAAGAGATTAGATTGGTGTGAAGAAGGAATTGTGAGTCAAATAATACTGGTAGCCTCCAGAAGATAAAAAAGGCAAGAAAATGAATTGTCCCACGGAACCTTCAGAACAAACCAGCCCTGACTAAACCAATGGAACTGATTTCTGGTTTCTGGCCTCCAGAAGTGCAAAAGAGTAAATGTGTGTTGTAAAATAAGTTTATGGAAATTTGTTATAGCAGCCACAGTTTACAAATACAGTATGGTACTATGACAAAAGATCTAACATTCATGTCTTTGGGACCTGGAAGGAGAGGAGAAAAGGGACAGAGCTGAAACAGTACTCAAAGAATGCCTGAAAACTTCCCAAGTTTGACAAAAGACATAAATCTACAGATTCAAGAAGCTGAATAATTCTGAATATCAAACAGAATAAATCCAAAGAAATCCATGCCAATACACAACATAGTCAAATTTATGAAAACTAAAGATTAAAAAAAAGTTTTGAAAAGAAAAAGAGAGAAATGACACCTATAGGAGAAAACCAAGATGAATCACAGATATCTCAACAGAAACCATGAAGGCCGTAAGAAAGTGGCACATTTTTCAAGTGCTGAAAGAAATTATCAACCTACAATCCCATGTCCAATTAAAATATCCTTCAGGAATTAAGGGGAAATAAAGACATTCTCAGTTGAAGAAAAACAAAGATATTTTGTCACCAGGAGGCTGGTTTGCTCTAAAAATATAGCTAAGGAAGCAATACAAGAAGGTATGTTAGAACATCAAGAAAGAAAATATGTGGATAAATATAATGGACTTTTTGTTCCTCTTGAGCTTTCTAAATTATATTGACTGTTGAAGCAAAAATGTTAACACTGTGTGATTCATATAAAGGAAACATTTGACAATTGTACTATAAATGCCAGAGAATAAAGGATGTAAAAAGAAGTCATTTCTATGGTTCACTAGAATTGGTAAAATGACAATAGCGGTAGACAGTGAAAAATTTTGTGTGTGTGTGTGTGTGTGTATGATGTAATACTTGTAGCAATCACTAAAAGACATATAAAAGGATACATTTAAAAACCCTATAGACAAATAAAAATGGAATTCTAGAAAAGCTCAGGTCACTGACAGAAAGGCAAGGAAAAAACCTCAAAGTAAAAAAAAAAGAGAGAGAGAGAGAAATCAAAAAATATAATGGTAAACATAAGCCTAACATATCAATAATTATAGTAAATGTAAATGATCTAAATACATCAATTAAAGATATTGGCAGTGTGGATTAAAATATATGACCCAATTACATTATATGTACAAGGAATTCAAATCAAATATAATGATATAGGCAGACTGAAAGTAAAAGGATAGACAAAAAGATATCATGCAAGTATCAATCAAAGAAAAAAAGGAGTGTCTGTTAATATCAGACACAGTATACTACAAGCAAATAAAATTACCAGATATAGAGAGGGATATTATGTAATGATAAAAGAATCAATACACCAAGAAAACAAAGCAATCCTAAATATAAATATACCAAACAACAGAGCTTCAAAATATGTAAAGTCAAATTGATAGAAATGAAAGAAGTAGACTAATCCACAATAATAATTGGAGACCTCACACATTCTTTCATCAATAGGACAGCTATGCAGAAAATTAGCAAAGATACAAAACTCACCAGCAGTATCAACCAAAAGGATCTAAATGGGCATTTATAGAACATTCTACCCCAAAACAGCTAAATACACAGTCTTTTCATGTGCCCATGGAAAATATACCAAGATAAACAATATTTCAGGCCATTAAATCAACCTCAACAAATTTAAATGAATCAGAATGATGCAGAGTGTATTCTCTGACCAAAATAAAGAAAGACAATACAGAAAATAAGGTTCTCTGACCAAAAACACAGAGATACAATAACAACAAAAATCTCCAAATATTTGGAAACTAAACACCACAGTTCTAATTAAACCAAGGATCAAAGAGGAAATCTCAAGGGAAATTTTGAAAAGTGCTTGAACAGTATTAAAATGAAAATACAACTTAACAAAATGTGCAACGGAATGATGGCAGTGCCAAAAGGGAAATTTATAGCACTAAATTCATACATTAGGAAAGAGGAAAAACCTAAAACCAGTAATCTAAACACCCACTCAAGAATATAGAAAAATATGAGAAAAATAATCCAAAGGCAAACAGAATGGAGAAAATAATAATTATAAAAGCAGAAATCAATGAAATGGAAAACAGAAAAACATATACAGATAAAGAAAAATACAAAACAGATAAAGAAAAATCAATGAAACAATGTGGTCCCTTAAAGATCAATAAAATTGATAAATCTCTGTCAAAACTGACAAGAGAGGAGACACAATTCACCAACATCAAGAATGAAGCAAGGGGTATCACTAGAGATAATGCAGACATCAAAAGAACAAAAATAAATATTATGAGCAACTCTCCACAAATAGATCGGACAACTTAGATGAAATGAACCAATTCCTCAATAAACTTAAATGACCACAACTTACATAATATGAAACAGATCATTTGAATAGCCTATAAAATATCGTTATGGGCTGCATTGGTGTCCTCCCAGAATTCGTATGTTGAAGTCCTAACCACACTACAGATTATGATCCTGTTTAGCGATAGGGCCTTTAAAATGATGATTAAGTTAAAATGTGACAATTAGGATGGGTCCTAATCAAACCTGACCAGTGTCTTTATAAGAGTAAATTCAGACACACAGGGAGACACCAAAAACGCACACACAGAGGAAAGACCACGTGAGGACACAGCAAAAGGGCAGCCATCTGCAAGCCAAGGAAGAGGCCTGAGAAGAAAACAAACCTCCTGATCCCTGGATCTTGGACTACCAGCCTCCAGAACCATGAGAAAATCATTGCTGTTGTTTAAGCCCCCAGTCTGTGGGATTCTGTTATGGCAGCCCGAGCACACTGTACAAGTATTAAAGAAACTGAGTTCATAACTAAAAAAAAAAACCTAAAAAAGAAATCTCCCAGACCAGATGGTTTCACTGAGAAATTCTACTGAATATTTAAGGAAGAAATAATACCAATTCCACACCATCTCTTTCAGAAAATAGAAGAGGGAAGACACTGTGACTCATTTTATGGAGCTAGTATTACTCTGATATCAATAACAAAGATGGCACCAAAAAAGAAAACTATAGACCAGTATCTCTTATGAATATAGATTTAAAAATCTTTAACAAAATATTGGCAAATAGATTGTACAAAAAATTATACACAATGGCTAAATGGGATTTATCACAGGGATGCAAAGCTGGTTCAATAGTCAAAAATCAATGTACTCTACTATTATAACAGGCTGAAGAAGGAAAATTAAATGATCATATCATTTGGTGGGGAAAAAAGCATTTGACAAAAACTAATACCTATTCATGATAAACACACTCAGAAAAAACTGGAACGGAGGTGAACTTTTTCAATTTGATAAAGAACAGCTACAAAAAAATTTATTGCTGATATGACATATACATTATGATGAAAGACTGAATGCTTTCTCCTGAAGATCAGCAACAAGGTAAGAATGTTCACGCTCAGCCCTCAATTTAGCATAATATTGGAACTTCTAACAGTGCAATAAGGTAAGAAAAGAAAACAAAGGATTACAGATTAATCATATAGAAAGAAAGAAAATTGTCCTTTTAGATGATGTGGTGGTCTACATAGACCATTCTAAGAAATCACAAAAAAACATTTAGAGCTAATAAGTTCAGCAAGTTCCCAGGATACAATAAACATACGAAAATCAGTAAATTTCTATATACTTGCAATGAATATTCTGATAGGTGTGTAGTGATTATCTCACCATGATTTTAATTTGCATTCCTTAAGGACTAATGATTTTGAACATCCTTTCATGTACATACTTGCCACTTACATA
The DNA here is from genome assembly GCF_017311325.1 of Ursus maritimus. Lineage (NCBI taxonomy): Eukaryota > Metazoa > Chordata > Mammalia > Carnivora > Ursidae > Ursus > Ursus maritimus. The sequence continues at coordinate 36,910,595 of NW_024424230.1, forward strand.
TCTTTCCTGGTGAAATGTCGTTTTATGTCTTTTGCCCATTTTCTAATGTTTGTTTGTTTGGGGGGAAACTGGATAAAAATGACTATGGGATCTCTCTGTATTATTTCTTACAATGGCATACAATTTCAAAATAAGAGGTTTAATTAAATAATGTGGATTAGATATATTCTAGCTTTTCAAATTATGTTTGGACATTTAAACTAAACATGCAGTATTATTTATATGTTGATCTGTATTACTTTTTACAATAATACACAATAGCACATATGTAACTTTTGTTCATTTGGTGCAGGTGACAAAGATGATACATACATAACTGTTCTCCTTTGTCTACCATGTTGATGCTATCAAATGTGTTCAGAAAACACAGCTTGGGTGCTGTATGCAGGCGCTGGCACTGTTCTTGGCTTGCGCTTACTGTCAGGTAAGCTACATCATGCATTCATCTAAAATAAACCATAGCTTTACGACCACTCCTTGACTAAATACACCCCTAATGAAAGAGGGGGATAGCATCCATTTCACAAGTTTAGCCTCTACTTTCTTTGCTGGTGATTTTATGTAGGAATTCCCTTCCTGTGCTGAAGTTTTAAAATATAGTTATTGTTGATTCTACTTTACATTAAATCAGAAGTCATCTTTAGGTGATAAAACTATTGAAGGAAACTGGCTGATTTTTTTATGGTAATCATTAATGTGTTCATTCCTATCGCACTGTTCTTCCATCCGGCCATAGGATCGGATTGCCCTTCTCTTCCATCTTACGCTTAGGAATGGCTGTATAATTTGCTTTGGCCAATGAAATATGAGTGAAAGTGGCAAGTCTTGCTTCCTGGTAGAAGCCTTTAAAAACTGTGGGTGATTCACCATGTTCCCATGTGCCTGATGAGAGATGAGGATGTTTGGATGACAGGGGATTTATTAGCAAGAATCTCTAAGAGAGGGGGATGGAAAATAGTCTTTTATTGATGAACATGGGCATGTAGCATTAGCAAGAAATAAACCTTTGTTCTTTTCAGTCACTGAGATTTTAAAGTTGTTTGTTATGATTGCATAACCTAAACAATCATAACTGGTTGATATATTTTATATTTACATCAAACATACAAAACTCTCTGCCATAGGACGTCAAATTGTAAAGTCCAGTTAATGAATTGTTCGTTGGTATGCTTGATGTCATCCTCCACTCTGATAACACCAAACACACACACAGTCAGATCAAGTCTTGCAGCTCTTCCTTATGGCATAAATTAGAGCAATAGTTTACTAATTATTCCATGAAATCAAGCTTTGCATACACTAAGCATACAGAGAAATAATGTATCACACTCTTGATAGGGATACTGGAGTAACGGAAAATGTATACACCACCTTAAGCATTTCGAACAGTTTCAAAAAAAGGAGTCACATACTTGTGTATGTGTTCTATGTATGAATTGTGATTCATGGTTACTACTAACATTAATCATATCAGCTGCAGATTACCCATCATTTTCAGGGAGAAATAACATTGGCTAACATTTTCAGACACTGTGCAAAGATCTTTATATGCATTAGTACACTTAACCAATTAGTACTTCACTTCGCTAATAATATACCCCCATGTGTCTTAGATTAGCATTATTTGGATAATATTCAAAATTACTAAGTTTTTATCATAACAATTACTACGAGTCATGTCAGAAGATCCCAGTGTAAAAATTAACTGGGTCTTAAATTTTACCAAGACAATTCAACAGGTGTTTTTATGTCATACTTTTTATCCTCTTTGCAGTGCATACTCTGGACAGACATTGGGGGTAGGTGAAACAGGTGACTTAAAATTCTTAAGTTTATTAATGGTCACACAACTTCCAGCTTTTAAAGATAATTCCCTAAGTATTTGAAATGCTGAAGTATATACCCTTGATGCTAAAAATTTCAATAGTTTCAAATGCGGCTCAAATGACTATTTCTGAATTTAAAAATATATAACATATAATGAGAAATTTCTCATAATTTTGGGGTCTCCAGTCTTTGTCTAGGAATTCATTTATCTCTTCTTGCTTTATGTATATTTTGCCTGTAAAATATGGGGCAAAAAGCATTGCCATATTGGAAGTTCTATTTTTTCCCACTGATTTTTATTAAGGGAAAAGTAACCAAAGGATCAAATTATGAGGTGCTAACTATTTTCAATGATGATGGGAATTTAACGCTTTGGTAAAATGATTAACTAGGTGTTACACATCAACAGTTAACAGTGTGGACTACAATATCAGAATACTTGAATTTAGGGTTTATCTCTACCTATGTGACAGTGGCCATGATCATTGCTCTCTTCATGCTTCAGTTCCTGTTCTATAGAATGGGGATATGGGTAATACATGCAGACCTCTAGGCCATCGTGAATACATAAGTTAATTTATCTATAGCCCACAGAATACCCAGCACACAGTAACTACTCAATAAATGTAGTTACTATGCTTGCTTTAAATTGTTAATACGTATGTTCCCGGCATATTCAACCCTTAATACCACCTCTCTTATTCTGGGGCCTCTTCTCTTCCCTTGGACACTGCAGAGAATCTTAGGGGCTCTGTGATGAATCAATTGCATTTCTATTTTGAGACAATCTGCCACTTTAACAACAACTAAACACACATCCACAACTACTTTTTCAAAATTCAGAAGTAGTTGTTAAGGCAAAGAAAGAAAATGACTATATTTCACTAAACTTAAATAACTTTCCGCACATAAGTTAATAACCACATAAGGGCAGCATGTGCTCTACATGCTTTAAAAGGTATTGATAATTTTGTAAATCTCCCCGTGTGTCTAGGAGAATAATGAGGGGAAATAGTATGGCTTCTGGTGAATAGAGAAGTGTAGCCATAACCTGAGTGAGACCAAGGTCTCCGATTCAGAAAATAATTCAGAAAAGATTTATGAGCGCATTTAAGAAGACAACTGACTTAGTAAACACCTTCTCACATGTCATTCTTCCACAAATATGTGACTGCTTGGCATCCTTTTCTGACCTGTGTCTGGTGCAGAATCCTTTACTACATATTTTTATAGAATTCTTTCTTTCAGAGAACTTACCTGAATTTGCAAATAAATATTTATTTGTATCATTGTTTTATTAAAGTCTGACCTCCTGTGTTGGCAGGGCCCACTTATTTTTCTGCTCATTACTGATCCCCAGTTCCCCATCCGGCACCCAAAACAGAGGGGGTCTCAAGAGGCAGAGATATTATAATTCTCCCAAGACTAGAGGTGTGGAACTTGAAAGGAAAAAGTCATGTCATGTCTACCAGGTGAGGTAAAAGTAGCGAGGGAATGCTTTCTCTAAAATAAGTAACAGAAGCTAGAAAACTGGAACGGGTCAGAGTCAGGTAAGAAAGGACATATCTATGTATTGTAAAATGTATGCCTTAATAAACAATCAACATTTCATATAAATAGACTTGGAAAATTCAAATTCAATTTCAGTAACAAAAACACTGTGTCTGACGGCATGTAACTATTGTGACCACAGCCCTGCTCTGGTATCCCAAAATAAAGTTGAAGCCATAATTTGGGGGTATGGAGGAGGTTAACCACTGAAGAATGGGATAATTTTTTTTTCATATCCAAAGAACATGTGTCCATGTAGTTAAGTTGGATTCTAGTCTTTTCGTGTATAATGTTGAATAATTGTGGGTTTGAAATATGTATATTGAATTTAATTAAACTGAGAGACAAGAATTAAGGAAATCTATGAATGTCAAAATAATTTGAAACTGGTTATGTGAAGGAGCAATTAAATTTACTTGAAGAAATACAGATGAAGACTTAAAAGAGACATCTATCCAATAAAATGAATATTATGAGAGTTCCATGATAAGCTCAAATGAAGAGCAATTCTCTAAATTTGTGCAGTTGGGAGTTCACCCCATTGAGACCTTTCTTCACATCATGGTTCATTTAAAGCAAGCGGAGATTTTAAAAGTATTTCAACTTAGAACTAATAAGTTTTGATTTCAGTCTTCACTGCTACGCAACTTCGTATAAAGCACATACAACTGGCTAAATGGTAAAGACGTACATGAACACTCTCGAAATATAACCCACTTTTAATCACTGACAGTTTAAAGAGAATTGCAAAATTCTTCTTTTAAAACTGCTTAACCTCTAATCAGAATGACTGGATTAAAGATGATTAAACTTGCTCAAAGATTCTGGTGTTCTGAGGAAAATGATGGCCATGTTTTGAGCAAAGACCAGATTAATACCTTAGGAAGTTTAAAGTTAAGTGCAAACTAGCGATCAATTCAGCCACCTGCTTTGTGATAATTTACTTGGCGGCTAATCTTCACTGCTGAAAATCTTAACTTTGCTGATAAATACTACTTAAGTTTATAATTGTTGTAGGAAACTTGGTTAATTGCGACAAAAGTAGTCAAAGGATATTTACTCTAATTATAGTATTAAAAATCAGAAAACCTTAATTGTGTCCAACGTGGAGCACATAGTTAAGATGTTCATTTTGGTAGAGAAATGTGGTCAATATATGAAACATAGAGGACTTTAGGCACAATGGGGTACCATATAGATAGATAAATATATGAGTTGCTTAAGCATGTGCACCGAGCCCAACCGGGCTCTAACATTTAATAACTCCACGACTTTAAGTTATTTCAGCTCTCTGTGTCTGGATTTCCTCACCTGTAAAAAGTGGACAATATTATTAACTACCCCTCATGTTGCGGTAAGAATTGAGTGAGTGAAAGCACACAGAACTGTGCCTGGAACATCTGGAGAGCTGTTTTTTCCCTAAAGTTTCTACCTTTGGAATAAGCAAAATAAGTATTTTTTGTAAACGAAACATAACTATGCATACTTCAACAATATGGGTTACTGTTATGTTCAAAAGGAAACACAAACACATTAATACCAAGTGATCTTAATAGAAAACAGGAGAATTTGAACGTAAACATTAACTCAAAAGAGCATTCTTTAGAGCAAGAATGAACCTAAGGGTGGTAAGCTTCTCTGCAAGCGTACATCCAGTATGTCTCCCCCAAGTTCCACACTTCTCTTCTCAAAGTCGTACCCCAAGCCTGCCAAAGAGGAAAGTTTTACTACTGAGCCCCAGGAATGGTACCATTGAGCCCAGCACGCCGTCGGGCCACCCCTCTTCTCTCCTTGGCTTTGGTCTTTTGACTGACACCTCTCTCTCTCTCTCTCTCTCTCTCTCTCTCCCACTCCAGGCACCAGAACGAACCTCCCGTCCGCCTTCCGTCCAGCGGAAAACTCCAAAATGGGCAACAGGCTCTAAAAGCTGAGGCCACTCACCGCCCCCGTGCCCATATCCGCCGCCCGCGGCCCCCAGCGCCGCGCGCCCACTCCCACTCCCACTCCGCATCCGCCCGGGCACCGCAGTGCATTGCAACACGCGCAGACGCCGCTGGCTGGAAGGGACCCATCGCCGCCTTCCCGGTCAATACCCCCAGCCTGCTCCCCAACGTGAGTGCCATCCCTAATGGAGGTGGCGTGGCCACCCTACAGCTCAGCCCGCGAGGACGACCGGGAGCGCAGCACTGACAACAAAAACAACTCGACCCGCGCCGCGACGGAGCTGGCTGCCATCGCCGAGCCCCGGAGCGGCGCGGCGGCGACAGCGGGGGCTGCGGCACTGCCGGGCCTCCGCGGGAGGCCGAGATTTACCTGCGCGGCCCCGCGCCCCCGGGTCGGCCATCCTGCAGCAGCCGCTACCGCCGCCCCGCGGGCCCGAGGCGCCGCCCGCCGCCCGGGGAGGCGCCGCGCTGCAGTCCTGGCTGCGGCGCCCGGCACATGCTTGGCGCTCGCGGCGGCAGGCGCCCGCGCACAGGTGGGAACCCCGCGAGTGGGCGTTGGGGCGATTCCCTTCCCCAGTCCGCGCTTGCCGCCCGCTTCCACTCTTGACTTTGCCGGTGCGCGGCGCCTGCCCTTGCTCCGGCAGCCGAGCCGCCCGTACCCGCGCCCCGGCGCCGTGGGCGGCTGCGGTCCCTGCGCAGCTCCGGCTGCGCGTCATGTGCATCTCCCGCCTCGCCGCTCGTTCCGCGGCACCGGGCGGCCGGGGGCACCGCGCGGCCGCTCGGCCGGCGCCCACTCCCCGCCCGGCGCCCGGACCCCTCCACTCCCGCGCCCTCCCCCATCCCGGAGCTGTCAGGGAGGAAAACGCCTTGCACACACCTTGGAATGGACGGGCGCCTCAGTCACCGACTCGCCAAACTCTTAGAAGGTGTCCATTGGTCTGTAGGGAGGCTTGGGCATGGAGTAGGAGCCGCTTTCTTATTATTTAATAATGTTGGAAGTGCCGGGTCCGCTGCCAGAGTTGTGGGTCATGTGGGCACAGCAGAGGCTGGCTGCTGCCAGTACCAGGGTTTCCTGAGGATCCTGAAACTATGATCTCATCCTCCTCATCCGCCTCCCCCGCCCCTCTCTCCGCGGGCGCGCACGCACAGCACACACACACACACACACACACGCACACAAACGCATACACACACTCACACTGCGTGCACTATCCTCCTTCCTGGACCGAAATATTCCTCCGGGGAAATACAGTGTTCATGCTCTTCATTGAAAAAAAAATCCTTCTGGAGAGAGATTTTTCTCTTTCAAAGCTTGATTTATGTGCTTTGTTTATTTGCTACAGTTTTCCCTCACACGTGCAAGGGATCCGAACAGAGCCTCAAAATTAAAATAAAAAATAATCACTCTCTTACGTTGACCCAGATTTTGGTCAGAACCCAAGAATTCAAACAGTACAATTTCAATTTAAAATAATAATATGCCAGGCTTGAATATAGAATAGTAATAGCACCTGAGATGTATGCAGTGGGTTTCCTTCCCAAGCTGCAAACAATTCCCAAACATTACCTCATTTATTTGCAGAGCATCTTTGCGGAGGAGGTGGTTGAGAAGGCAAATAGTATTGTCACCTCAGAAACAGAAGCATGAAGCATAAGTCAGATAACACGACTTATCCAAGTACACGTAAGTCAATATCTCACTATAAATATTAATTGCACAGCTACTCACAGGTTGCTTATTCACTCTCACCAATTCCTGGAAACTTAGATTACTTAAGTTACCAACTACCTTGCAAATTAATTAATTGATTTTTCTACATGGATATGTTTTTGTATAATTTTTCTCTTGTGTATTTGTGTTTATCTTCAGTTTCATGGTTTCATATAATTTTCTTTCGGGGAGTATGTGGATTTGTTATCTGTCTGTGTGTCTGTGTGTGAATTCCTATTCATTTGCATTGTTTAAACCCTTTAGATAGTATGAAGCAATTATAATCAATTTTTGAGGGGTAGTCACCAGTTTCATAGTGATTTGCTATACTTCACCCAAACTCTTTTTAAGTGCCTGGTGTATGTGAAGAGCTGTGCCATGTTTTCAAGGATATAGAGAAGTTCGAGACATGGGACCTGCCCTCCATTAGTTTACATCTAGCTGTTCAGACAAGATATATATACTGAATGATTTACGGATGAAATGCTTTATTATTTTTGGTGTTATTTGGTGAACTACCACAAAGAAAGTACAAGAGACACCCCTTTTCTTTTTGCCTACTTAATTTCCATTCCGTGTTTAAATGATTTCCTTTGTCTCTGTGCCCCATATTTCAGTCTGCCTTTGACCCCCACAGTATCTAAGTGGCTAATACGTAATATGTTCACTTTAACCTTCTACATGCTCACCCTACATAAACACTAAATGGGGACTTTTTTTTTTTTTTTAATATTGTGGAAGTTCTCACAGAGGACATTCTTGGGTAGCTTTTGCTCAGGTCTATATAAGAAAGTGCAGCAGTGGGGTGCCTGGGTGTCTCAGTTGGTGAAGCATTTGCCTTTGGGCTCAGGTCATGATCCCAGAGTCCTGGGATCGAGCCCCACATTGAGCTCCCTGCTCAACGGAGAGTCTGCTTCTTTGTCTCCCACTGCCCCTGCCCACCCAGCTCGTGCTCTCTCTCTCTCTTTCTCACTCACTTTCTCTCAAATAAATAAATAAATAATCTTAAAAAACAGAAAATGCCACAGCTAACCAGCCTTCTAATACTCCCAAGAGAAATGATGTGAGAAGGAGAATGGGACAAGGAGAAAGCAGAAAACTAAGCAGTGAAGGTGGGTGGGGAGGAGAGAATAAAGGGAATTAAGACATTACAAGAAGGAGAGAAGAAGAGAAAAAAAAGAAAAAGAGGATCAACTTTCAAGTGAATGCTAAAATTTTCCAAATTTTGCTGCATGGATATCAAATTTAGAAAATGATAAACTTTCTTATTACTATCAGACAATTATCTTTTGACAAGCTTATAGGAATTTGATGGCAGAGACACCAGGTGTTAGTCCAGTAGAGGCTGCCCTGAATGTTCTCAATTTTAAAAATTGAGTCGGTTTTTAAAGTGGATTTTTAAAAAATTAGATTCAAGGATTGGACCCACTAGAAGAAATAAACAGACTGATCAATATAATAAGAAATATGACAATGGGATCAAATAGCATAATATAGGTAACATTTTTAAGAAGACATTATCACTCAAATTCAGGGAGCTAAATGGAAAACCAAAGGCACAGGTGTATTAAAGCGGGCAATGGAGAGTTATACTTGCAATTTTTAAAGCACAATAATAATAGTAACAATATCTCATATTTTTAAAGTACTTCAGATTTTTCAAAAAAGCTTTTCATACAGTCTTTATCAAGCAAAACGGTGATTCGAGGGAGGCACCTTTGTAGGCTTTATTTTAAAGGAATATAATGATTCTCCCTCATTTTCTGCCTATCAAATGGAGAAGTGCTGAAAATTTTCACTCCTTGTTTTGGAAACATCATTTCTATTTTCTGATCAGTCAACCCTCAAGATGTTGCTCAGTGTACCCTCCTCCAACCCTTCCCATCAACAATACAACTAGACAGTTCCTGGGCATAGATTGCAGCAGTGATTTATAATCCAGGATTTTACACAGGCGATTGGAGTTAAACTAGAAGCTTTAGCATGTAACAGGCTCTAATGGATTTGCAGTATCTCTGGGAGATTTCTGCACAAGAGGTGGAGGCCTAAATTGAACAGCAATATATCAAGAGCACTTTCCTTTTGATCTTCATACTCATGGCAGGATTTGTTTTAATTAGAGATATATTTAGGCTTGATGATTATAACGTGTGTTTCAGAAATGCATTACAACTTCTGTGGTTCGACAATCACTGGCAGTTTGTACCAGGGAACCTTCATATAGGGAAAAATATTTTTAATATGGCTGTGCACATGAATTTGTGCTTCATGCTAATTTAGGCTCCTGACCAAGGGAAACAAATACCTGATATTTACTATTTTGCCCTTATGATGTCTTGATTTGTGAAATAGATGGTAGTTAAGATGAGAATGGCCGTAGGTAAAATCACAGTGTTCACAACATTATGGTGCAACTATACGTATGTGTGTGTGTTTTATAGACATAGTAATATATAGAGTGCATGTGTTATAGGTCAAATCAGAATGATTAGCTGGTAATAGTTTGGGAGGATGAGGGATTAATAGTTTTGGAGTATTTAAAGGACTTGAATGACAAGAGTGTAAAAGAAGATGGATTCAAAATAATGGAAGTAAAGACACTGAGGTTTTACCAGTTAGAAACTCTTACACCCCTGGGGTGGACTGATATGGATATAGACTGTAGGATGAGATGGGGGCTTGAAGAACACAGAATACCCATAAATTATGCTTCCTCTAAGAAACCGATTAGCTTTCAAAAAGGAAAAGTACATTAGCGGTACAAGGCAGGACACGAAGATGGGTCAAGGTGAGCGATGACAATTGATAGTTACTATTCTTTCGGTTTTTGTTTGTTTTTTTCGCTGCGAGGGCTACCAAATTTTGAGACAAAAGTGGACCCTGGGCAGAATTATGAAGTAGGCGAATTTCATTCCCGTCCTTTTTTATTTCAATGTCCTCCCTCTTCCTATAGAAGAAACCGTGCTTTCTGTCTGGTTCACAAAGAGAAGCCTTTGCTGTTCTCTGACTTTTCAAGACACTCGCATTTTGGAGCTCACCTGCCTTACACAGAACATGGTCTTCTGACCTCCACTGAAACGTGTATATTGTGTCCTAGGCATTCATGAAAATTGAGGGGGTGTAAGCATGTATATTAATACACTCCAAGGGTGTTCATTCAGTCTCCTTATGCGTCACTTCAAGATGCATATTTATATAGTTAAAGTTAGTATCCATCTGCCTGAGAAGAAATCCTGCATGGAGGCATGGTCCTGTCAGCTGTTAGGGAGTGATTGCAAATCCAGGAAAGTAGAGGTCTTCTTCATTTCATCCTGCCTATGCTCCCTGCCTTGTTATTTCCTTAGCTATACGGAAGCCTCAGGCACACGGGGCAGGGCCCGTCACTCAGCTGTTTCTGGCAGTCCAGTCTCTACCATGATGCTCTCCTGATGTCACATCCTTAGGAGAAATGCCGTTTGCAGCCTCCAGGTGCTCCTCAGACTGAAGGGGAGAGCACGGCCTAAAGAACAGATGTAAGTGGTCAAGTGTATTTTGTCTCCTCCTGTTAGAATGAGCAATCTGTTGCTATTTGAAACAGCTGTGATTCCACTGTGTCATGGCAATTCATTAAACACATATTATGGTGGTTCACGTCTCTCAATGGCACCACACCAGTACGCCCTTTACCCCCCGGGGGAATGTCTTTTTCTCAGTGGACCATAAACAAAACACAGATGTTTTAGATGGAACTTAAGTGTACTGTCCCAGTGGATATGGTGGGAAAGAGCCAGCCAGAGCATAGCTTTCAGAAGGTGCTTCTGATCTACTCACTTTGCTGCTACAAGTGTTTTTACCCTATTTTTAATGGCTTTGAAGCGGAATCTTTTTGTTTTTGTTTTGCCCGAGAATACAAAATATCTCCATACATGTAGCCAAGAATAATCTTGAATAAATCAGAACATCAATAACACATAAATTTAGTCAATGTAGATGATCAATCCAAATAATTAAGGACAAAAACTGCTAGTTATGGAAGATGACTTATACGAATAGCTATCCACATTATCTTAGGGAAATGTCACATTTTTCCTGAGCGATTTCTAAATAAAACCTAATGTTTTTAATAATACCAAAGAAACCTGTTACAGAGTGAAAAGCTTAGTCAAAACAAATTTATTTATGTGAAATCAGTTTGCCTAACTTAATTATTTCCCACTAAAATGATTCTTTACATATATCATTTAGACATAGCCCAAATCTCCTGTAGACCGCCAGGAGCCATGTTAACAAGTACACGTTTTAATTTAAAAGTTAATCCCTACAGTAAGTACCATGTAGTTTATTTGATGCTGCAAAGCCTGGTCTTTTATGAAAAACTAAATGAAAAAAAAGGGTTGGGGGATGAAAGTAAACTAACCCAATTGTAATCCTTAAAAATGTATAACAATTATTTGGGTGGATCCATAATTAAGATTTAATATTGGAAATAAGGGTATTTTACCTTTTAGGGATACATTTTGAGAGAGTTCAAAGTGCATTCCTAGGAGGTGATACTATATACTACTAATATGCGAATTTTCTTTGTTAATTAAGGTGCTTGTCTTTTATTTGTGTCACAAATACCATGGCTGATTCTCCTGTTCTTTCTCCTTCTTTGTCCCTGAACAGCATCACCAGATCCGCCTGAACATCCTACATGGTTTTGATGCTTTTCCATTTACATGTTGGTCTTCCCTTCCTCTGTTTTATGTCAATCAGCTAGACTGAAAGGAACAGGAATGGAGGGCATTTTACATGTTTTATTATAACCAAAAGCCTTATTTTGTACCCAGTCCCTGATCTATCATCAGCATTGTCTGTGCTGTCCACTGGACATACATGAAAATTTCCTGATTTTGAAATTGTCCTTTTTTTTATGTGCACATATCTCATAAAGCTTTTTAAGATTCTCAAGGACAAGGGCCATGATAAAAACATCCTTTTTTTTCCCCCTCTCTAGAGAATCCAGGCATGTTTATTTCATATAGGAGATGCTTGGAAAATAAGACGAGGATGATGGAAAATTCTATTCTACTTCTGGCATTAGGCAGCATGTAGAAATAATTCTTGTAGGATTGTAAATACCTTTGACAAAGAATTTTTTGTACATTTTATACGAAGAAGCTGAAGTGGCTCCTCTGTGTGGCTTGCTTCCGCTATTGGGATACATACAACTTTTTCTTTGTATGTTTAAGACAAACCAAAAAACACTGGGGGATGACAGAATGATATACATGTAAAGACATTCATTTAAATCTTATAATCAATATCAATGCAGTATATCTCTCTTTATTACAATATTTCTTCAATTTAACTCCACTTGTCTATATCTGTGTAATAAATACTTAGAAAAAGGGACAGCATTTAAAACATATTTGGGGGGCACCTGGGTGGCTCGGTTAGGCATCGGCCTTTGGCTCAGGTCATGATCCCAGAATTCCAGAATCGAACCCCATGTCAGGCTCCCTGCTTAGCGGGGAGTCTGTTTCTCCCCCTCCCTCTGCTCCTCCCCCTGCTCCTTCTCTCCCTCTGTCTCTCTCACTCTCTCTCTCAAATAAATAAAATCTTGAAAAAAAACCATTTTGTAATTTACATTAAAGGAAAAGGTGGATATTTTAAGATCTTCTGTTTTTTATTTCAAAGAAAATAGAAACAACGTACTATTTTATACAAGTGAATACTTTCAGGATTGTATGGGGTACATAAGTAAAGTATTCTCTACCACATGCTGTCTTTTTGTTACTATCATCAAAGTGCATTCTCTAGCTCAGTGTTACCCATCCTTCTTGAACTCATAGGAAAGACTTAGTCTTGGAAACACTATCTTGAAACCTATTCACATAATGTGTTGTGTTGTTAGCTAGTCATTTCTTGTATGTGAGACATGAGGATTGCCTACTCCTTCATCAGGATTGTGAACTCCTTACCATATGCATCTCTGGTACATTTCACAGCATCTTGTAGTTATTCAGAAAATACCTGCTGATTGCTTTGTTGATTAACTGAAAATAGGTTACTCTTTTGACGAGTTGTTGCTCTAAGTATGAAAGAGTAGTCTTCTCTTTCTATTTATTATTAGTCTTCATGCATTTCCAAATCTTTAAATATATGTTCCTAATACAGCATTAACTTTTTTATAATAATTATTCAAAGTTTGATAATAGAAGTCTTTCTCCTATATTTATAAATAAATAAATAACAATTAAATCAAAATCAGTTTGTTGTTTAGTTGTAAAGAGTAATTACTACCTATGATATCTTAAGTTTCTACCTTAGCCGGATAGGATTACTGTAGTATCATTTATTTAGGGTAATATAATTTTATTTCTTACTCTAAGAAACTGTAAGAAATGAATATGGAGGTATTTAAGCATAAAAGATTTTCTTTCTTTGCTATTTTTTTCAGTGTTGTAAATTTTTGATAACCTAAAAATCAAAGCAAATTCATTTTTTAAAATTAATGTTCATCATGCTGCAGAATGGCTTATATTTGTTCAAAGAAAACAAATACTTCAACAAGTAGAAATATTAATTGTCTCGTACATATTAAACACATTTAACAACAGATTAGATCAAAGAGCTATGACCGACAATCAATAGTGTTTAGGAAATTCAAATTTACTACCTCCATTTTTATTTCTGAAATTAAAAAAAATATCAATTATAATTTTCTTCACATCCTGAATAGAGAAAACTAAATACACTAGCACCTGCCCCATTGCTACATCCCCCTTATCTGATGTTGAAAACACTTCTGGTCCTTTCTGTCAGCTGGGATGCTTCTTACCAGGCGGTGACAAAAAGGATCAGCTGCTTCTCTTAGCTTTTATTTGCACTGGCCCTGAGGCCCTTTTAACCTGGGAAACCATCCTGAGACAAGACAATCAGAGCAGCACTCCTCAGTCCAGCCAGCACAGGATCCCCAGCAGGCGAACTATGTGTGGGCTTTTAACATCAGCAACAGGGGCACTAAAAGAGTTGAAAAAATGTTTTCAAGCTTCAAAGTAGCTATCATGAAAAGTAAATAAAAACTTTGCTGGCTTTAGCACTCTTCTTTTATGGTTACTACAGTTTTCTTTAACTGTCTTTCAAACATACATAATAGTACCCCTTACCCAGCTGTAGTAACCGTTAACCCATAACCAAACTGTTCCACATACCCATTCACATCCCCACCCAGATTATTTTGAAGCACATTCTAGATATCATATATTTTCATCGATAAATATTTCAACCCATGGTTATGCAATTTTAATTTAGAATTACATGATGGGGGTAGAGAAGGCCGAATACCATAATATTTTCTGTGTCTAGGGGCTTTGCAAAGCTTAACTTGGCTCTCATTGCACACGTAAACACTTAAAGTCAGTGTGACTATTTGTAAAATAAACATTACACACACACACAATTACAAGGTCAAGTGTTCAGACATAGAGTAAATAACTTAAAAACTCTTCATCCCTGGAGGCTCCTTGTCCATTCTCTGGAGACTGCTCCTTCTCACCTTAGTGTTTGCTTCTGTGTTTTCCAAATCGGTCTTGCTCTGCAAGTCTTCCGTGCTTCTCTGTGTGGTCCAGATTAATTTCTTGCCCCAAGATCCTGACCAGCTTTTTTCTTTCTTTTTTTTTTTATCCTTTCGTATTCTCTTTCAGTCCTCTCTATCATTAGTCTCTCTCTCTCTCTCAATCAACAGTCTAATGATTTAGATAGACGTGTACACCGTTGTAACCCACCCATGTGGATCCAGACACAGGGCACCAAGGATACTCCCCTTGCCCCTGTCTCGTAAATACTCTCCTGCCTCTTCCACCCAGAGACAATCTCTTCTTTTGATATCTATCACTATATTTTCAATTTGTCTGTTCTAGAACTTCGTATAAATGGGATCACAGAGTATATACGTTTTTGTGTTTCTCCTTCAGCTCAGCATTGTGTCCGCGAGCTTCATTAGAACCAGTGTCATTGTGTGTATCAAGAGTGGGTTCTTTTGTGGCAGAGTTCTAGTCCATTGTGTAAATATATCACATTTTGTTTATTCATTCCCCTATTGATAGACGCCTGGGTTGTTTACGGTGTTTGATACTTATGAATAAAGCTGCTATGAATATTTTTGCACAAGCATTTTCAAGGGTCTATATTTTTATCTCTTAAGTATGCCTGATTGGTTTTATTTTGGGGAATCTGTATTTTCTTTTCTCTTTGGTAAATATTTGGTATGTCTTATCGAGGTTATCCATTTTATTTTCCCATTCAAAAAATCAGCTTTTGGTTTTATTCAGTGCCTCTTTTGGGGTTATTTTGTTTTATTTTTTAATTGATTTTGCTCTTTATTCCTTCTTTGTGCTTATTCGAGGTTTACTTTTCTTTTTCTAGTTTCTTATGATAGAAACTTAGATTATTGATTTGAGACCCTTCTGCTTTCCTTATATTAGAGTTTAATGTGATAATATTCTCTCTAAGCATTGCTTTAGCGGCATCTCACGTAGTTTGATGTCCAGCTTTTCATTTATAGTCAGTTAATTTTTTTCCTTACTATTCCCAGTGTTGTCTTTTTTGATCCATTTTATTTAGAAATGTGATGTTAGTGTCTGTAATGGGTGTTTATAGACATCGCTCTATTGTCGGTTTCTCATTTAATCCCACTGTGGACAGAAAACATACCTGGAATGATTTCAATCCTGTTAAATTTATTGAGGTTTATTTTATGGTCTAGAATATGATCTACCCTAATAATTATCTGAGTTCACTTGAAAATAATTCCTTTTCTTCCGTTATTGACCAATGTGGTCTCTAAATTACACTTAGGGCAAATGCGTTGGTAATACTTTGAGTCTTCTATATCCTGATTTTCTTTTTTTTTTTTTTTTTTAAAGATTTTATTTATTTATTTGACAGAGATAGAGACAGCCAGCGAGAGAGGGAACACAAGCAGGGGGAGTGGGAGAGGAAGAAGCAGGCTCATAGCGGAGGAGCCTGATGTGGGGCTCGATCCCAGATCGCCAGGATCACGCCCTGAGCCGAAGGCAGACGCTTAACCGCTGTGCCACCCAGGCGCCCCTATATCCTGATTTTCTAACTATTTGCTCTGTCAGTTCTTGAGAGAGGGCTCAATGATACCTCCATCTGCAATAGTTGTGTTAGTTATCTATTACTGCATGACAAATTACCCCCACATTTAGTGGCTTAAAAATGACAACACATACTTATTATCTCTGAGTTTCTGGTTTGCCTTCAAGATTTTCTCTGAATCTTTGGTTTTCAGCAGTTTGTCTAAGATGCACTGATGGGTGTTTTTCTTTATGTTTTTCCTGTTTTTGGTTTTCTGAGAATCTGGAAACTGTAAGTATATATATTTTACCAAATTTTGGGAATAATCAACCACGATGTATTCATATTATTTCTGCCCCATTCTCTTACTCTTCTTCTTAACTTTAATTACATGCGATGCTACACCTTTTGATATCGTCCCACAGGATCCTGAGACTTTGCCACTTTTACAACCTGTTCTTCAGACCGATCGTTTATATTCATATACATTTCAGTTCACTCTCTCGTTCTCCTGTCATCTCCATTCTGCTGTTAAACCTATCCTATGAGTTTTTATTTCACATATTGTATTTTTTTAAGTTTGACAATTTAACTTCAGTTCTTTTTTTTTCACTTCTTTGCTGAGATTTACTCTTTCATTCACTGTGAGAATATTTTCCTTATGTCATTAAGCATGGTTAGAATAGCTGCTTCAAGATTCTTGTCTGCTAATCCCAATGCCTGGGTCATTTTGGGGTTGGTGTCCCTGTCTTTTCTCTTGAGAATGAATCACTATATTCTTTGTCCTCTGAATTTGAAAGAATTCTAGAGTAACCGAGTGTATCTGGACGCTGTTGAATGTGAGTTTGTGAAGAACATATTTTCTTTTAAATCCTTCCAAAGAGTGTTGACTTTTTTCAATTGTTTGAGTTGGCAATAAACTTGGGACTCAGACTGCAAACTTCATCTCTTTTGAAGCAGCTCAGATGTCAGTTCAGTTCTTCCATCCTTAGCTGACTTCTGTGGTCTGCTTTACACAGGCGTGATTTAGGGTTCCACTGCGTAGTTGAACACAGTGTGACTACAGATTTGGGGGTCTTTTTCTCTGTCTCCCTCCTTTCTGGGGCTTATTTCCTCACTTTCTGGAAGGTGCAGTTTCCTTGAAGTCGGTCGTCTGTTTCTTTGGGTCAGAAAGTCTGCTGATTTGCTGTGAGAATTTTGTTTACTCTGTGTGGTACCTCCTGGGGCATTCTTTTAGGCTAAGCTGTGAAAAAAGGAATAAAGAGCAAAATCATTTCCTTTATGCAGGCATGAGCACCTCCAATGTCCACCTGCTTTTTTGCACCTTATGGTACCTCCAGCTGGTTGTTTTGTTATGCAAGCTTGTATGTACAGTAACATGATAACTGAAACCAGTTACAAAATGCTTTCAATTACAGTCCCAAGAGACTTTTCAGGGAGCACAATCAGAGAAACGGTATCATCAGATAAGGTCTCAATATGCATTTAAGATCTAAGATAGGCACTTTGGAGATTAAAATAACAAGATCATCTTATTTCTCCTATTACAGGGTATTTTGTTAATAATGTATAATTGAAAAGATGAGAAGGGGCTGGACGTATTAATAGTTTGTAATAAAACAAAGTTTTAGACACATAAGTTTTTATGTTATTTCGAAAGCTGTGTTTTTATAGCTTTTATAGTTGTGGCAGATCACAATAACATGATTAGGGAGCTGGTCTCAAGTTTAACCTTTTAGGGACCCTTGTTGTTTACATAAAACATCCAGCATAGTACTTAGCACATAGTAGGTGTGCAAGAAATGTGTATTTATTTACCTACTTTTCCTCACTCTTTTCTTCTCCAGAGCAAATAAAACAAGTACCCTTTTCAATCGGTTCAGTTTACTAGTTCCCAAGTATTGTTGTATTTTAAGAAAGCTTAATGAAGCTTAGGCAAGAAATAGTCATTTGCGTACGGCTTAAAGCAGTTTCTACAGCAGAACTGTAAAAGAATGGAACATTTATTGCAAAATGAATAAGAACATGTGTATCTTCTGTACAGCTCTCCAGATTCACTTTGTTTTTGCCCTGGTGAATGAAGCAGCAGATAATGAAGGACCTCCATTCAGATTTTAAACTAATTGTCTCTGGGGTCTCCTTGGCTAGAGTGGAGGAAGTTCTCATAAATGGTCTATGCTACTCTTCTATGGAGTCGAATTCAGGCCATTTCCTTCTGGAGAATCTCTTCAGGGTCACATATCTTTTACTAAGTGCATGATTTTAGGGCAAGTGACATCATAAAATTTGATTAACTGTAGACAAGTAAGACAGTGGTGGGATCTCCATAGGTGGATGGTATGAATTTGCTCACTCTCTGGGTGTCGGTCCAGTAAGGTCGTCTATCAGTGCTTCTCATACTTTAATGTGCATCTTGTTAAAATTTGGATTCTGATTCAGTAGGTTTGGAATGAGTCCGAGATTCTGCATTTCTAACAAGATCCCGGGTGAGGTGTATGCTGCTGATCTGTGGACCACACTTTGACCTCCTACATTATACCACTGACTTGCTATGTCAACTGGAATCAGGTTTAGAATATTTGCTTTTATTCCCTCCCTTTTAAAATTGTGATTACTGCAACCACAGAATTCTTTAAAGCTTCTTGGATAAAAAGGCTTGATGTAAAATGGATTTCACTCAGTGTCAATCACAACATCCCATGATTTTAGATTTTCTTGGCAATTGTTCTTTCTGGTGTATTTCTTAGTACACTTGACGTGTTCCATGATACAATTTTTTTTTGTTTGTTGTCCCGAGACTTTGCGTTTACATATAATAAAATGTACTAACTAAAAGGGAACTTCACTATTATTTCAGTTTCTCACTTCACAGATGAGCAAACTGAGGCTAGATTAATTATGTGACTTCACTACCTACATTTTTGAGCTTCTTTAACATGCGAAATAATGAGCGTTGGTTGATTTGGAAACATCATATTGTGGTTTTGTTTACAAACAATTATTAAATGACTGCATTGATTGCAATTTAACCAATAACTTCCATAAAACAGTTAGAAATATTTTTTCACTGCCTTGAACCACTTTGACCTTATGCAGACATAGCATATCCAGAGATCTCTTTTGCCAAGAAAACGAATACCTCACCTTTTTATTGGAGGTATTAAATGGGAACATTCACTAACATGGTAAAAATTACCCTTTGAAAGTAGACATTTAGTTTATTAAGCTAATCTCTACCAAGTCGAAAGGCATTGCCTGTAATATTCTAGCTAAGCATACACACACAAGAGATGATTAAATATAGAACCTAACCCATATGTTTGAGTGTAAATTTAAAACATGATAGTAATATGAATGACTGGGTCCCTTCAGTTTTCAAATGCAAAGTTCAAGTGGAAACTTCATTTTATCTGCCCATTTTTTTTCAGTGAAGTTTTATTTAAAATTAAAATGGATACATCCCTGCTGTGTCAGCCAGCCCTCCAGATTCCACTGCACAGCACAGTTCTTCTTATATATCTACTTATGCTTCTCTAAAACTGAACTCACATTTTCTATTTTCTCTAAATGCTTTCCCTGTTGAACTAGGTGGGAATATAATTCTCCCAACATTAAATTGAACTTGTCTTTGAGTCTTTCTTCTCGTTAGCTCCGTATATCATATCAGCCAGTTTCACCAGTTCTTTTTCCCAACTGCTTTTGTTACACTATGAATCTTACTGACATCACCCTTGCTCAAACCATGGTTAACTCCCACCTAGTTTAGAAAACATCCCCTCTATCGATTTTTCTTCTTCCAGCCTCACTCCAGCTTAATCCATACCTAATTGTTAACACTAGATCATTCCTTTTGAAACCATTAGTATGCTCACCTTGACCTGAATCCTTAAAATTGCTCTCCCTTATCTGTAGAATAAAATACAAACTCTTTATCCCAGTATTCAAGGCTCTTTACCATCCACCCCCAAACCTACCTTTCAGGCTTTACTTTGTACTAATCCCAACATAAACCCTCTACTGTAGTCAATTTGCTTGACTTTCTGCCTCCCTAACATGCCATGTACTTTGTGGTCCTATGTCTTTGGCCATTTCCCTAGACATGTAAGCATTCCCTTTCCTCTGTCTCCACGGAGATAAACTTAAATAGAAACTACAACCTTTTTGACTGATAAGAAGTGTTAAAGTTAATGGAGTTTAACCTCTCACGTCTTCCACCATTTTAAGAAATTGAACAATAAAAGTGTAGGTTCATACTTCCTGATGTCTAATGAACAGTGTACTAATCATTGCATAAAGCTGGTCATTTCCTATCTACCACATTACCTAAGTGTATGATAAATTAAACTTTGGTAAAGATAAAAACCTATGAAATTTGACCATCATAAACTATATCAAGGAAGTTCAAATGAAGCCCAATGTCCTACGTGTTCTGTGGATTGGCTAATGACAAGTTCCAAACTGACATTTCAACGAATCTAAGATTTTTCTGGTCCTAGTAATGAAGTGCTCACACTTTATGCCTTGCTAATATCATGATGAATCCTGTAAAAATTCCCAGGTTGGGCTTTAAGCAGCATTTTAAAATCTCTCAAATTTTATTAGTGTATGTGTGTGGAGTGGAGGCAGATTAGCTTATTATAAAAAGTAAATCAACAAATACTTAGTAAGAATAGCCCTTAGTAAGGGATGATAGTGAGAGAGGAGAATTATTCTCCTGTATACTGAGGATAAGTGGAATCTGCCACATACAAGTTAACATTCTTAAGTTTAGGAATTAAAATACATTCAGTAGTGACCTTGAAATAATCTATCCCAGATGATTTTATTGGTCGTACAATATTTTGTTAAGCACGTGGCACTACTATAGAGTGAATCAGCTGCCGGTATTCATGATGATTTGCTCTAACTGAGGTTAGAAGGATTACGATTTTCCAGATAACCTGTGTACTGTGATTTGAATTTTAAATACAAAATAATTGTAGATATTTGATAATAACTCGTGATAGTTTATGCAGTTAATATTTTCTGTTGACAAAGTATAATAAAACAGTTTGTACATTTTCAAAAAGAAAGAGTACAAATGATGTAAAGCCATCTTTAGGAAATTGCCTATCTCAGCAAGTGTCAGCACAGGGCGGAACAAAATGTCACCTCTCCACCGATGGAATGACATATATATATATACCCCAGAGCTTAGAATCAAGAGGGAAATGGGGAGGGATGCCTGGGTGGCGCAGTCGTTAGGCGGCTGCCTTCGGCTCAGGGCGTGATCCCGGTGTTCCGGGATCGAGTCCCACATCGGGCTCCTCCGCTGGGAGCCTGCTTCTTCCTCTCCCACTCCCCCTGCTTGTGTTCCCTCTCTCGCTGGCTGTCTCTCTGTCACATAAATAAATAAAACCTTAAAAAAAAAAAAAAAAGAGGGAAATGGGGAACAAGGAACCAGTAAGGATATGAAATCTTCATTGACTGTGTGAGTTTACTTAGAAATGACTAAGATTGCATATGTTGTCACCAAGTCAAATGGTGGCTCAACAGAAATATAGTTGTAGTAAAATAAACAAAGATACTTTTATGTGAGACTTGAGTTCATGGCTTGTGCTACAAGAAATGATTCTCTACAGGCTGAAGTCTACCAACAGTAAGTTAGATGTTCTATTCACATCTATTTTCTACAGAGAATGCCCAGCCAGCCAGTAAGTTACAAAGTCAAGTATACTGTGGGTGATTAATTTACTGTATACGTGCATTGTTCTGATTTATTGGTTAGCTTGAATCTAGAATTATGGAATTAATGATTACTATGACCACCAAAAGCCAGTTAAAAGAATACCCACAGCAGCTTGATTAATGGGTAAAAATTCAAAACAACCCGAAAATCCATCAACAGGAAAATGAATAAACAAGTTCTGGTATATTTATATGATGGAATATTACTCAGCAATAAAAAAGAATAACCTGACCACTTCCTGTTTCAGATCTAACTTATAAAGAGTTTGGAATCCACCATTTCTGTTCTTATAGCAAAAAAATCTGAAAATTGATAATCAGTGACTTTTCTTGGACCCCATCAAACAGCTGAAATTTCAGGGCAAACCATCACCCTGAAATCTGAAGGGACAGGCAAGTAGAATCACAGCCAAGATCTATTTATGAGGAACCAAAGCCACTGGAGCCATAAAGAGGTAGGAAGATTTAACTAGTAGGTTTGATGAATTGTTAGAGGCTGAATGTAGACTACTGTGAGAGTGAGAAATTCTTGGGAGTTGCGTTTTGACAGGAACCCCACTCTTTTAGAGGTATTACTTTCAGGAATACCATGCTGATGATGCAAGAATGATCTCATTGCAGAGATGTACTTGTGAAGGTCACAGCTCGGAGACATATGACCACAAATTCAATAACTTAGATGAAATAGACCAATTCCTTGGGAGACACAAAACTACCAAAACTTACACAGGGAAAAATCGAAAATCGGCCTATTTCTACTAAAGAAACTGAATCAATAATAACTTTTCAGAAAAAGAAAGTACCGGGCTTAGTTGGTTTCACTAGTGAATTCTACCAAACATTTAAAGAAGAAATGATACCCAATCAAATTCTGGTTCTTTTGAAGAAACTGTTTCTGGGGTCATTGTTTGATTTTTCTCCTGGTATCAGAAGAGCTCTTCCCAGCTGTCCTATTTCCTGGTTCTTTCCCACAGACCAGCTAGTCTACAATTTAGCCTCTATCTTAAATGTCCTCCCAATATCCTTTCGCGGCAACCTTTGCAGTTCTTCAGAGCACCTTAAGACTTCAACTTCTTCACTCTATTGCAAAGAAAGTTGGTTCCTTTAGGATGCCTTTGTTTTATGGCCTGTTTCTCCCCAGAGGCAAAATGTTTGAGCCAGGGCTCCAGACCTGAGGGTAGAAATGATAACAAGCCTGGAACCGACTGACATACCCACTCTAGAAGCTGAGTGCTCAGTGGGTGGGGGCCAGCAGGCTGGGGACCTCTCCACTTGCCTCTCCTGGCATGAAACCTCCTCTTGCCAAGCAGAGGAGGGGCAATTGTTGTTCCGGTATTGCCAGCACACTACTTTCAAGACAGAACTTCTGTTCCACTAGTGGGGGCTAAAAGAAGGGAGAAGAAGGGAGCTCCACCTCTCAACCATATTCAACAGGGACTTGACCTCAGTATCCCTGAGTCTTCCATGCAGAGTCCATGTACACGTACTAGGTAGAAACTCTCTGACCTTCTAGGGACACTAATTTCTGTTGAAACCACTGATAATCAGAATTTTGATTATATGGGAACTGAATATATATATATATACATATATATATATATATGCACACACAAATAGGAAAGTATTATTTCTGTTTATTTCTGTCTAATTTATGTTATTCTACCATATTTACTTTTTTAACTAGAAAGGAAATAAGTTGGAAAGAAGACTAGGCTTCTATTAACATGTCTAAGGACAAGTCTCTAAGGAGAACAGAAGCATAAAAGGAAGCAGAGAATTTTTAATTAATGATAAGGGCTATAAAATATTGGATTAATAGATTAGCATGTCATATCTTTCTCATTATTTTGTCAGAACAAAATACATAGTGTTAAATGTAGTTTTAATATTGCCGCTGCTTTGATGGTGTCAGCATTCAAGCTGCTCCTGCAATGTTTACATTGCAGATTTTACGTCGGTAACCTGAACAGTTTATGAAATGCTGGTGCATATGTGATGATTTTTAATTTCTTTTCGCTTGAAAATCCTGTAAAGTAGACAAAACCGAGCGTCCACCCAACAGAGACGGTAAATGGCAGGGCCTGCACTCAAATCCTCGGCCATTCCGGGTGCTTACTTCATTTGCTAACCTCCCAGACACTGTACATTATTAATAACACGCACTACACTGGAGCAGGACTGCCTTCCTCAGCCTCTGGACCACCTCTACCGTGACTGCATTTGGAGTTTAAAACCTGTGGGTCTGATGAGACAATAAAAGATACCAAAGTCTCTAACTCCTGTTAAAAGATGAACTGAGGCATATTAAAAATTTTAAGAGTTTATTTGAGCAAAGATCGATTAGAATGGGGCAGTACCACACCAGAAGTGGTTAGGAGCGCTCCCCTGACAGAAGCTCAGCCAGAGACTTTTATAGAGAAAAGCAGAAGCAAAATAAGGAAATTATTGATCTGCTACAACTTAAAGCCTCCTTGGCTGTTTGAGATCGGTTGTCCTTAGATTTCAATTTCGTAACCTTGAGGCATTTACAGGCTTAAATTTTGGTTCGCTTAGCTAGGCTCCCTGGCAGGCAAATGGCCTCTTTGTTTAATTAATTTAATACTTCAATTGCCTAATCTTAGTTCTTAGTTGGACCTCTGCTCTGACCATTTTTTACCTTCATTATTGGAGGTTGCTTTTCCTAGGAGTGTCATAGTACCAGAGTTTACCTCTGTCAACTACTTCTCGTCTGTCTATAAATGGTCTTCTCACTAGAATTAGCACAGTGCCAGGCACATACCAGATCAGCAAGGAATGTTGGTTGGGTGAAGAAATGGCTGAAAGCATAAATGTGTATTGTTCTACCTCCTCTTAATTGCTTTCTGTTTTCACCCTTGCTTAGCCTGCTGGTCATTACCATGATGCCTTTTTATCCCTCTGTGTACACCACCATCAATTTATACTCTGGGCTTACTAGGGTATTGACAGAGAGATCGGACAAAGTCAGTAAGTGTTATACCAACTTTCGAGAAGCAATGTGATGTCAATGCTATTGTATTTTAGGAGATTAATAAATATTTGCTTAATGAATGAACAAAGGGAGAAACACTAATTTTTCCCAATGATGAGGCTACATTTTCAGGGATAGAATCCAAAGTAAATTCTGTTCCTCAACTTTCACAGAAGCAGGAGAAGGTAGCTCTTACCAGAGGCTACGTATTAAATTCTGTGAAGACCTATTTGCAGATCTGAGCAACTGGGGGAACCTAAGGAAAACTTACCCAGGTTTTGGTAGCTAACATTAAGGTTGGGAAACATTTTTTAAAAATAAAGTTATATTTACAAATTTTAAAACCTTTATATATATCAAAATTTTATATTTATATATTATGAATTGCATATTATATATTATACATGTTCTATATTATATATTGTACAAATATATATATATATATATAAATGGGAGAGGGAGAAACAGACTTGCCGCTGAGCAGGGAGCTGCATGACAGGGGCTCGATCCAAGGACCCAGAGTTCATGACCTGAGCCAAAGGCAGACGCTTAACTGACTGAGCCACCCAGGTGCCCCTTGTTTAAAAAGTAAACATGTATAGGACATTCTCTGGAGTGGGTGCCTCTAGGCAATGAGATTAAAGGTGATTTTTGCTTTCTTCTTTGAATTATTTTATTACCTGCATATTTAAAAAGGAAATAATCTTTGAAATTTAAAAAACAACACAGTACAGATAGTCTCAATACTTTGTGGTATGTTTTCAATATCACCTGTTGCTAATAATCAGTGGTACTAAATGGTCTCTGGGCTTAGCCAGGAGAGAGTGATGATATCTGGGGTGTAGATAAGAAAGAAGGATGGAAAGACGGAAACAAAAAACGAGAATGGTTTGACTAAAAACAAAATTCTTCCAGAAATACTTGCAAGTCGTAGGTTCCCAGGGAAGGCTTTCTTTCCTTCTTAAACATTCCTCTTCATCCACATGGCTTGGAGGATGCAGGCTCCCCAAGGCTGTGGCAACAATCAGAAAGTGCTCTAATGCACCGGTAGAGTAGAAGAAAGGAAGAGAAGGGGATGATCAGTCTAGGATGATGCTCCTTGACTTCTGTCAAGGAAAGTACCACATAATCTGCTTATCTGGTTTTTAAGTTTTAGAGCAAAGTGGAATCAATTATTTCGAAATTTGCTTGCATTAGCTACTTGGAATTTGTTCAGTGTCTTTCAGCAGATTAAACACATGTTAAAACTCAGTCGAATATCTGTTTTTAATATATTCCCCAACCTTCATGAAATCAGTTGTTTTGCAGAATATGATTATGAACTACTAAAATTCACTAATTATGTTTTAAAAATATAATTAAATAATGGCACCATATTTTCAAAGTAAAATCAATTTGAAATTATTAGTCTAAACTTAACTGCGTTTTATCATAGGGGAAAATTGTCTGGGTGTGGGCGAATAATCCACAGGAGACCTGCAATTTTTATGGTATTATTGTTGACAAATATAAAAGAACTATAATGAATGAAAAAACATTGAATCAAGAAATTATAGAGAGCTTGAATATTCACTCCATATCATTATTGATTCTACAAAATAATAGTAGTATTGTATTAGTATTACTGTGTTGTGCAAAAATAATCAATAAAATAAAAGTGATGTTAAGTTCAATGAACAATAAATAATGTTATTAATAATTTTCAAATGTTTATATTAATAATAGATCATCAAGGACATCAACATCCAGGGGATGAACTGAGCTGACTGAACATTTTGGTGACATCAGATTTATGGGCTTATTGCTTGACTTTCTTGATTGTGTCTGAGGCAATTTCCTTGGAAACCCTAGGACCCCAATTTGGAGGGTTACCCCAGATGAAAAAGATGATAAATATAACAACTGAATTATTTTTGGCTTTTCTACAATGTAAAATATCATTATTAAAATAACTAATAATATAATTAACAACTACTACTAATAATTAACAACTATCTACTTTCTAACATTTGCATAGGAATTTTAATAATCATACGATTCGGAAACCTTGTTAAACAAATTCAAACATCTAACTATAGGTTTGTATTTTCCTCACCAAACTTCATCTGCTCCCCGTCTTGTTCTATTTTTTTTTTCTTTTTCATGTTTCATCTGAAAGTTTGGACAATCACTCACTCTGAACTTTGAATTAGTCAAAATTATTCTGTCTCCATCGCTGATTTTTAACTCCGTATTTCACCTTTTAAATCTTATTTATCACTCTTCAGGGAGAAATTATTAAGCTGCCTTTCCAAATCTCCTATTATTTATGTGAAAATGTTAGGTAACCATAAACTGTAACTGGATATTAGTGTTAGTTATTTTTATTTCTTTCTTTTTTGAAAGAAAAAATGATGTTTGAAAGTAGCAGATAGAGGTACTATAGGTCAACAGAAGGGATACAGATCATCGCTACCATTCACGCATCTTGATATGACTCACATTTAGTGGGAAATAAATGATTAACATGAAACTGCAGCAAGGCAGCAAGTGAAAACAATTTTGGACAAGACTATAATTTTTATGCTTTGAATGAAGAAGTAGCCACAGAGAAAAGGCTTTCCTGGTAGGAAAGGTTTTTCTGATATGTAGTGACTACATGCATTGGTTTTGGATTCAGGTGGACCTGAGTTATTTTTCAAAACTGTATTAATTTTTAATCACACAGTGCCTCATGAATAAATTTTCTGGATAAGAGTTCAAACACAACCGATAAATATAAAGCTCCTTTGACTATCTTTCCTCACCCCTGATCCTAGTCCCTTTGTGGAAATAATTATTGTTGTCAGTTTGGACATATTCCCCCAGAAATTGTCTAAGATATATAGATATCAATATAAATATCAATATATTATAGTTGTTAGCAGATATAAGAAGACCTCCATAGGAAACATATTTTTCATTAATTTTTTATTTGACATTATATGTCAGGAATTTTTCCATAGCTAGCAATGAATACAAATGATTGCTTCCATTTATTTGTTATGAAGAACAGTACACATAGTAGTGAAATAAATATCCTTAAGTCAGCTTCTTTATGCAAGTAGGAGAGGAGTAATATCCCTGATTTACGGTGTATGGGCATGTTTTGTGTTTACTGAGCACTAAGGTGCCTGGGACTCTTTCCCCATTTTCTGGATCAAAGAACTGAGGCATAGGGAGAGTAAGTATTTATTTATTTACTTATTTTAGAGAGGAGAGGGTGGAGGAGGAAAAGAGGGAGAGAGAGAATCTTAAGCAGACTCTATGCCCAGCCTGGAGCCCAAAGCAGGGCTCCATCTCACAACCTTGAGATCACAACTTGAGCCGAAATCAAGAGTCCAATGTTTAACTGACTTGAGCCACCCAGGTGCCCCAAGAGTAAATACTTTTACTAAGAAGATGGAAACTAAGGTGTGAGAGATTAAATAACTCACTGAAGGGTATATGGAGATTAAGTGGCAGAGCAGGGATCTGTGCCCAGAGTATTCTGAAGTCTTAGCCGTGTTGCTGCGCGGTCTCTGGAGCAGACCCCCAAACTGTAGCTAAACAGACAGACTTGCACTCTCCCTATGGTCATGTGTGAGCTCCTATTACCCTCAGCTTCACCAATACCCAATATTATAAAATGTTTAAATACTTACCGACCTGACAGGCAAAAAATAGTATCTCGTTATCTTGATTTGCATTTCCCAGATTTCTGGCAGCGTTGAACATCTATTTACAGTTTAGCAGACATTTGTATTTCCTTTTCTGGGATTTATTTTAAAGAGATCTGGGATGTGAGGGTGATCTGGTTGCAACATCTGTCACCTCAGTGATCGCCAGGGTTGATGTGGCTGCTCTGTTGGCTAGCCCGGTGTCCCCTTCAGTCTGCAGCCCTCCATGTGTGTCCCTTCCCAAGCACTGTGCGCTGGCTTGCTCACGCAGGACAACCATCCCCCATAAGGGAGGACCTTCTGAGATCAAGAGTATGCGAGTAGCGGCGCTCTCCTGCTAGAACCTCCAAAGAAACTCTCAAGGTCCATTTGTAAGAGAACGTAGTGTAAAAAATATAAAAATATGGATCTGAAAACTGAAGCATTCGATGTAAAGGTGAAATGAATCCTTACGCTGGATCTCTCTCCACTCTCTCTCCACGCACACGCACACTCACACACTAAAGAGTTGGTATGTGTTTCTGTATGTTTCCACATAAACACCTGTAGCATATTAAACTCTACAGTCAGTATGTGCACAGGTATCATACAAATGGTTTACAGACTTAATATGTGGCCTGGGTGTTGATGAGCGATGCATTCTGTGCGGGTCATTGTCAGCGGGTCCCCATCTAGCTTCACTGGCTTTCTATGCCCCGACCTGGGAGGATGGCCCGCACAGGACTGCCTCGCATTGGCTCCTGTGCCCTTTGGCTTCTAGTTGGGTTCAGCCAATGTCAGGGCAGCAGGGAAACAACCTCCGTACTTATCGCTTCTCTGTGTCTCCACTGCTGCCACGCTGTGGATGTGGCAGGACTTGCCTCCACCGTGGCCACAGCTCTTGCTGGGCAGGGCTCAGGCTCTCGAGCAATTCAGGTTGTATGGTTTTCTTGCCTCGCCCTTGGAGGCCCAGGGCTTGGGAGAGCTTCCCACCGTTCTACCTCCTGGGGGTTTCCCACCCCTTACCGGTCTCTGTCACTCTGTCCACTGTTCTGTAAGTCGTCCTTCTATGAAAATCTCCTTGGCTACATGATTTTGAGTAGCACATCTGGTTTTTGCTGGGACATTGCTGGGCACGACTTCTAATTAGAGTACTAATGACATTTTAATCTAAGAGTAGCTAGGAAAATCTCCTTCCTGATTTTGGTCCAAATCCTCTTCTTTAGAAAATCAGATTCTGCGTAATCTACTTATTTGTTCCACATCCAGCAGACCCATGCCAATCAGCACTATGCTGAGTATTTGCTTTTCTCATAGCTGTGATTCTTTCCAGCAACAGGGAAATCTGAAGTTCAAGCTGATGTTTAGATAGTATCACCAATTGTTTTGTGCAGGCTAAACTTGTATCCTAAGGAGCATATGTATTTTTTACTTTGGAAAATTTCAAACATGTACAAAAGTAGATAGAATAATGTAATGAACCCACATCTATCCCAAACTCAGTTTCAGTAATTATCAACACATAGCCAATCTTATTTCATCTGTATCTGCATCCACTTGCTCTCTTCTCACGTTGTTTTGAAGAAATCTTAGAGATTGTTATCATTCCTCCATAAATATCTTGGTAGATGTCCTTGATATCATTAAATACGTAGTGTTCAAATGTCCAGTTGTCTTACATGTTTAATAGTTTGAATTAAGACTCTACATTTCAATTGATTATCATGTTTTGTAATTCTCCTTTGATCTACTGGTTTCTCACCCATTTCTTTTTTTCCCTTGAGATTTGTTGGTTGAAGACACAGTGTCAGTTGTTTGAAGAATGTCCCATAACTTGAAATGTGCTTTTTGCATATCCATATTGTTTTGTAACATACCTCTCTAAACTCTGTATTTCCTGTAAGTTAGTAGTTGGAAAGTGATAGAGGGTTTTATCAGATTCAAGTTAGTTGTGTGTTAAGACATTTAAAAAATGGTGTTGTATTCTTTCATCAAGAAACTTCTAATCTCTAGTTGCCCTTCTTTTAGAGATGTTAGTAGCCATTGATTCTCAAAGCCTAGATCCACTTGGCGTTGCAAAATTATAGTAGCTACAGTCTATTATTTCTTCCTTTATTGTCTGGAATATTTCTGTTCCGAAAAATCGAAAAGCAAAATTTTCCCTCATCTACTATTTCTTTATCTGGTGGTACCGTTTATACTGGGAAGGCAGGAGACATGATCAATTTTTTAAAATTTTTTACTATTTTTAAAACATTGAGTTAGTTTATTATATCTTCCAGTGGTGACTAGTTTAATATAAATATGAATTCATGAAATTAAACACATTACTGTGTGTCAGTTATTATCCTTAATGGGAATCAAATTGTCCCATCTTTGGCTTCTTTAAATTGGCTGTAAGTCTTGCTGACGTAACCCTAACAGTCTTTGATAGCTTTCTTGCTATCTGGTATTCCAAACTCATCCTACACATTTATGGCCCCAGATCTGGAATCAGCCCATTCTCCCAGGATTCTTGTTTTTTCTTTTCCCTTCTTTTTAAATCGGAAAATGATTTTTCAAGAGGAGAATCTGAGCATTAGGGGTGTTTATTGCCATTGGATTTCTCTTTGCTTCTAGGCCTTTCCATGGGCAGAATTCTGGGGGAAAAAATGTAAAATATATTATGAGTTCTTTTACTTTCAATTCCAGTTTAGATCTACAGTTGAATCACTTTTCTCCTGCACAGAATATAGGTCTGCAGTTCATTGTAAATAAGAATTAAAGCATTATATGTTTGTTTTATTGTCCAAAATGCATACTTAACAGTTTCAGAATACAAGTAGCAGTTGTGTTGCTATCTCTTCAGGGCTTTGGTTACCTGAAGCTGACTTTCTAAGATTTCTCAGGATAGGTCCCCATTTCTTAAATTCCTGGATGTTCATAAAACTTCATGTCTTTTATAGTAAAAAGTGATTATCTGGTATTTTATCCTAATACTTAGTACTGAACAATACCCTTTAGAGAATAGAACCCTGAAAATGGCCTGCTTCTGTATACAAATGGTGCCTCCCTAATGCATCTAAAGATAGCACTTTTCTAATCTGGGACATCTCTGGTTTTAGCAGTTCTTTCTAATTCTTACATCTTTCTACTTATAGTCCCACTGAACCTGAATATATATATTCTTAATTCTGCACATGTCCACAAAAATATCAAAATCTAGTGAATTTTTATATTTACTCGATATTTTCTTTTATTTATATTTACTAGATATTTTCAAAGGGCAGAGAGAGAATCTTAAGCATGCTCCACGCCCAGTGTGGAGCCTGACTTAGGGCTCAATCCCACGACCCTGAGATCATTATGAGCTGGAATCAAGAGTTGGACAGTTAACCGACAGAGCCACCCAGGCACCACCAACTTGATATTTTCTTAAAAGTATAATTTAAAGGGCCAAATTTTAATTTATGCAAAGCATATAATATATAGAGTATATATTACATATAATTAGGGATTTATGTATTATATATAACAGTATATATCATGTATATGTGTTGTAAGGAGTTGCTCACAGGAGAGAGAAGAGGTAAAGAAGGAAGACAGACTCAATTTTGGGCGTAATAAATGTAAGTGAAAATATTTTATAAGCAATTATAAATACATAAACACACATACACACATATATAGTACATAGTTGATTTTTATGTATAATTTGTACGTTCCTAAAGGCAGATCACCTAAAGGCAACACACACACAGAAACATATCTATTATAGCTTTCTCACAGACTGAATAATAAAAATGTCACAGGTTCCACAGAGACTGGTATTTTTTATTTCTTTTAGTCAAGATACTGTGTTAATAAATAGAATCAAATTAAAATGTGCTTCCAAATATATATCTTGTTGGTTATTTACAAGTGACTCTAAAATATTTTCACATAAATGAATTATACCCCAAGTTGAGTCCATCGTCCTTCTTCACCACCTCCTTCTCTCATCAGCAATCCACACATATACCAAAATATCTCCGAAAACAGTTCTCTTCCACATTTCTCATTTCTGTCTGATCCATTCTTACAATGCGCCAGGCCGACAACTTTAGCGTCATCTGTGGTTCTTTTCTCTCCTCTCTTACATCTTCCATATTCAGTCTGTCATCTCTCCCTTGGGAAGACTCCTTGGATTCACTCCTTCCTCTCCAGTTCCCCTGCACACTCTGTAGTAAGCAGCACTTTTAACACCAAAATCCTGTTGTATTTCTCACTGGAATGAGACTGGGTTTTGAAACCACAGAGGCCTTGGTTCAAGTTCTGGCTCTGCCACTTATAATTTATATGATTTTATTGATGCATTAATCTCTCTGTGGTTGAGTTTCTTCATTAGAATGTCTACGTAACATTAATTCCTTACGAGGCTGATGTAAGTTCAAAGGTAATAAAGGTTCTGACAAAAGCACTGTTGACATAAAGTGGATGTGGAGCTAAATATTCTGAATATTCTGTTTTCTTCCTCTTTTAACAATTTGTAGCACTTCACTAATAGGCGTGACCTGGCTCTAAGAACTCTGAGTGTCCATTTTCCCTTATCCATGATGAATATAAAGAAATTTAGCCACCAAATAGTCTATTCCCCTCTATCTCTTCTCTCCCTTGATTACATACCCCAAATCCAAACTGACCTTTTATACCTTTCCCTAACCCTGATTTTCACATTGTCCCTCATTACAATGAATGGATCTTGGTTTTATTCTCTGTCCTCCTTTCCCTGCCTTAATAATCTGCTTAGTGATCCATTCCTTCCTTGACCAAGGTACCTGCTTTGTTCTTGACAGTATCTCTTCTAAGTGCTGGGTCTTCTCAATCCTTACTTGTTAATTGGAGCTTTGCCAACCATTGGCAAGGTTTCCTGATATGAACCACCAATGCTGCTTATCTGCGTGCTCAGATCTCTATCCTGGATTCCTCACTAACTTGTCTACAAACCCTATTTTGTCCATGTTGATTGCCTTGATGCTTACTGCCTCATGAAACTTCTACTTGCCACATCAAGAATCCACCCCAAATATGCTCCTGGGTTTATTTTCTCAGTGTCTAGTCCTTCCAAACCTGTAGCCCTGATTCAAAAATATGACTGTCTTTATCTGTTCTTTCTCCCTAATTAACAAGATGTGCCCTGCTATGTAACATCATTACCTTGTCCTTGGAGTTTTGAAACAACTTATCTGTTCTCCCTGTATCCACATATTCTTTTCTGTGCTCAAAGTATCCAGTTAACTGAAGCTAGACTAACCTTCAAAGCACACAGCTCTTGCTTTTTTATTCCTTACTCACTGACTGACCATGCTTCCCTGTTAGATCATGTCCAGCGTTTCAGAGCTTGTCTTTGAAGTTCCTCTGTAACGGGACTCTCTTTAGAGAAATGATCTTACTCCTGGAGGCACCCTTCACTCCCTCAGGCCTGTCTACAATGGCCTCTAGCCAGTTATTTTCTTTCTTATCATTCTGCCGTTGCTTGGACTGTTCCACTCAGAAGAAGCATCTTGCATTCTCCCCTCCTACAATCAAATATCACCTTTTCTTGAGTCCCAATCAAGCTCCATCTTTTGCAGAAGGCTATATTCTCAGTGTCCATTACAGTTCCAGGCACAGAATAGACATATGGCAAATAATTATCCAAAGAAATGAATGGAGGAAGGGAAGGAAGAATGGAGAAATGGATGAAACAAAGACAAGTGAGAGAGGGAGGGAAAGATTGTTCTCTCATCTAAACTGTGAACTTTCTAAAGCAGGCAGGATATATACCTTATAATTCATTTGAGTAACATACTCTGTTATGTTAATTGATTAATAACAGCCAAGAGATGTTTAGAGTCTTTGTAGATGTTCTCACTGCTGGAAACTTTTTCTCCTAGATAAGAGAGGGTGTCAAGAACCCACTGATGATAGGGGTGCCAACATTTCTAAATTCAGTGGTGAGTCTTCTCAGCTAACCCAGTGCTGATAGTCAGCTACATTGGGCTCCTACCATTTAGGAAGAGTGAGTAGTTCATCTTCACAGTATCTAATATTTATACTGGGAAGGGTTTAACTTCCCTACTTGCAGAGCTTCCGCAAGCACCACTGTCTGGGAACTTATGGAATGTTTGGTCCATATGCAAGGAATCCCAAACATCATAACATCCAAATAGGGGACTCATTTTATAGTGAAAGAGGTGTGAGAGTCAGATCTATTTTTCATATAACATACAACACCATCTAGAAGAGGTCTGATATAACATTGGAATGACCTATCAGAGTCACAACTGAGGCACCAATTTCAAGGTAACACTCTGCAATGATGGGGCGCCATTCTTCAAGTCACAGTGTATATACTAATCAGAGACCTGTATGTAGCTCTGTATTTCCAACAGAAAGAGTTCAAGGGTCTGGAAACCAATTGGTTAAAGCAAAAGTGGTCCCACTTATCAATCCCAAGGATTCACTAGAAGGCATTGTGCCTTCTAACTCTCAGAGCTGCGTGTTTAAAGGTCCTGGTCTTCAAAGGGTTGTATTCTTGACAGGAGACATGGCATGAGCATGTTGGAACTATAAGCTAAAGATACTGCCTTGGCACTTTTGACTCCTTGTTCCTAGGAACTAAAAGGCAAGGAGTCAATAAACAGGTAATTGACCTTGATCTTTTACAGTGGGGGCAGGGGTGAATACAAGCGGAACCAAGGTGATCCACTTGGGTACCTCTTGGTACTTCCTGCCCAGTTTTAAGTGTGAGTGGAAACTGCAATAACTCTACCCGAAGAAGGATATAATTACCCAGTGAGTCATATCCCTCAGTAATAAGGGTTGGAGTAAGCTACCATCAGGGGTCCCTTTGTTGGGTAAGCTACTAAGACCATTAGAGGTTGGGTTGAGTAAGCTACCAAGATTTGCAGAGTGATAACCAAGAGCGATGGAAACTTTAAGTGAATAGTAGGGAAACTTTAAATGAAAAGATAGTGGACCTCTTGTGGCCCAGAAACCAAATATGGTGATGGAGATTGTAGTATGTCCCTCTTGGAAGGAGACATTCACAAAAATTGTGGAGAAATTGCTCTCTGAAAATAAATGAAGAAATGAATCTTTGTAGCAGACAGGGTGGGCTGTGGCACCCATGGGAGTTTGCCAGTCGGATCCTTCTAAAAGCAGATCCTTCTAAAAGAGAAAACCTCCCATGAGGAGTACAGTTAGCTGACCCTTCAGGTTCTGCTACAGAATTCTTGCCATGGCATTACTCTGGTTGGGCTGGTCCTGGGGAACGACTGAACACGGTGAGGATACAGAGCCAAGCCATCTAGCTCCATGAAAGACTCCTCTAATAGGTGATATTTTACACTGAGGCTCCCTTCACACTTGCCAAGATTTTCAGAGTTCTACCTCAGTCTTCTATTTTTACACAATATTCCCCCTTTCCTTCTCTCTTTTCACAGGGAGTCATCACAGCATTTCAATCTGAAGGTTCTCGAGCTCTTCTGTTTTCTCTCTATCTTCCTCTTAAATAAATCTCTTGCACGTGTAATTTCATTTTAAAATATGCTTTTGGGGAACTTAAGGTGATACCACTTATCAAGATTTGTGGCACCCAGATAAAGCCATGCTTAGGGAAAAATCTTCACATTATACACTGAAGTTATAGAAGAAGAGAGGTCTAAAATCAGTGATATAATCTTCTACTTAAACTAGGAGAAAAGCAAATTAAACCCAGAGTAGACAGAGGAAAAAAATTATAAAAAGCAGCAAAATTTAATGAAATAGAATACATAAAAAACAATAGAAGCAAATGGGAAAAAAAAAACTTTGAAAAGATCAATAAATTTGATAAGCTTCTAGTCAAACTAGTCAAGGGAAAAAAAAAAAGAGGACATAATTACCAGTATCGGGAATAAAAAAGGAAATACCACTGCAAATCTTATAAGCACTCAAAGGATAATAAGAAAATAATCTGAATGATGCATGCCAATAAAAATCAACAAGATGATGTCATGGAACAATTATTAAAACACACATCCTACCAAAGCTCACTCATAAAGAAATATTTAGCCTGAAAAATTACATATCTATTAAAGAAATCTAATTACTTATCCAAAATCTTCCTACAGAGAAACTCCAAACCCACATAGCTTTGCTTATGAATTCTACCAAACTTTTGGGAAAAAATAATACAAACTGACAAACTCTATTTAGGAAATAGAATAAGTGGGTATACTGGGGCGCGTGGGTGGCTCAGTCGTTAAGCATCTGCCTTCGGCTCAGGGCATGATCCCAGAGTCCTGGGATCGAGCCCCACATCAAGCTCCTCCGCTGGGAGCCTGCTTCTTCCTCTCCCACTCCCTCTGCCTGTGTTCCCTCTCTTGCTGGCTGTCTCTCTCTCTGTCAAATAAATAAAATCTTAAAAAAATAAATAAATAAATGGGTATTCTTTGCAACTAATTTTCTGAGGCCAGCATTACCCTGGGAAAGAAACCTCCAGACTAATATTCCTCGTAAGAATAAATGCAAAAATCCTTAATATGGGTTTAGTTAATTGAATGCAGCAATAAATATCATGATCAAGTGATGTTTATCCCAGGATAATAAAAGATTAGTTCAATATTCAAAAATTAATGCAATTCACCGTATTAACAGATCATATGATTATCTCGATAGAGAAAAAATATTTGACAAACTTCAACATCCATTCCTGATAGAAGCTCTTAGAAAACTTAGAAGGGAACTTCCTCAACCTGATGAACGGCATCTATGAAAAACGTGTATCTAAAACCATTGTTGATAGTGTAAGACTGTTTTCTTCCTAAGATCAAGGAGAAGCTGTGGCTATCTGTTCTCACCACTTCTATTGAACATTGTACTGGAGGTACTAGCCAGTGAAATACATCAAGAAAAATACATAAAAGGAAAATGCATTGTCAAGGAAAAAGTAAAGCTGTCTTTATTTTCAGTAATGGGGTGTTATTTTTATAACCTAAAAAAACCACTAAAACTTAGGAGTAGTGGGTAAAAACGAACTGTATCATATTTTTACCACTTCTATCTAGTTTGCTATTAATAAGTGGGTTGAAGCTACACTATGTGAGAGAGTAGGATGGGGAGGGGCGGGGGGGCGGAAGAGAGAATCTTGAGCCCAACGCAGGGCTCACTCTCAGGACCCTGAGACCATGACCTGAGTGAAACCAAGAGTTAGACACTTAACCAACTGTTCCACCCAGACACCCCCTACAGTGTTTTTTGTGAAGGCAAACTTTAGTGCAGAGAGAACTGATTTCATTGGAGAGAATAATACAAATGTTTGAACCATATTCTCCACAAACCAAATAGCATCAAAATATCAGTGGACATAAAACATATTATCCTGCAAAGTCAGTCATGGAAAGTGCCACAACTAATCTTTGAAAACAGCCTGATAAATGAAGTATGGGGAAAACCACATATGAAATGAGCAAGTGTGGTGCCTCATGTCTTCCCTCAGTTACCCATGGAATTTCAGCGTTAGTTTTAGTAGGTAAGTGATTTAAAAATCCAGAAGATAGAATGTAACTGCCATATTCTTTATATTGTATTTATTTTATAAAGAAGGAAAGGAAATATAGTCATGGCTGTGGGCTTCATAATTCAGCTTTTAAACACAGATTGTATAAAATTACAGTGGAACAATGAGTAAATACAGATAACAACCACTCACAGAGGTAATTTCTGGCTTTTCAACCTCAGTTCTCAGATTGGCTTCGTGATTGTTGTGGCTTATCAATTCTGTTCTAAAAAGTTCTAATGGAAATAATGTAATTGTTATGATCTTGGATATAACATTATATATTTTGATAACGAGCGCTTTCTTTGGAATTTTATTTTGAACAGTCAGAAAATGTTGGCTTGACAAAATGCTAGGTAAAATTGCCTCAAATACTTTATACCTTAAACACTATAAAGAAATTTTGTCCTAATTCCTAATTTACAACTTATGAATAGCCTGCAGTGTCTTAGTATAATTTTTCATATTCAGAGATTGACTGTCCATGTTCTCAGGAGTGAGTGAACTGCCTCTCTGCTGTGTTTCCTATTGTTTTAGGAAAGTAAATGTAAAGAAAGTGCTCTCTCTTTCGCCATTTTAGTCTGGGTATTTGTCCGCATACAACCAATAACTGCTATGGTTGTAAGTAATATTGTGAAGTAGAGAAGACATGCAAATCAGAACAAACTAGTTTTGCCTGTGTCATATGCTCATTTTGTGTTCATGGACATTTCCGTTTTGGGGGGGATCTCATTTATTTTACCAGTAAAATGTAAATAAAAATAATATTCCCATATATCTCAGATATTAATGTGAAAATTATTTAATCCATGTAAATATCTCATTAAATGGGCCATCTAAATTTAATGTCATCTTTAGCCTCCATGTCCTGCCATGGATGGAGAGAGTATGGGAGAATGGAAAGAGCATCCTTCTTGGAGTCAGAAGGGCCTACATTAGAATCCAGCTTCCACCATTTACTAACTGAAATCTCTGCAGTTTACTCAGCCCTTTTGAGTTAATCTGTAAAATAAGATCAGTAACTGCTTTTGGAATTTGGGGTATTAGAGTTAATATATAACGTACCTGATGCATAGTATTTATGCTTAATACAGGTGCACTTATTTTGAGGTGCATAATCTTTCCTCTGTGCTTCAGGAGAACACTTCAGAGCTAGAAACAGAATGATGAATATCTGTCTCATCACCTCCTGTACTCTGAGCTTAAGGTGGAGCATGGAGGCAGCATTTATATGAATGTCACCTCTGCAGAGCAGCATAGTGACATTTGGTATGATGCTAGGACCTCCAATACCTCCTCACCTGTAAAAGTGGATAACAATACCGTCTTCCCCGGCAGTGAAAAGGAGTATATATTCCTGTGTCTGGTATATGGTTCATGATTGATAAGCATGTACGTGCTTTACTGAACCTGATAAAGAAAGTGAGCATTATATTTCTAAAATTTCTACCACTGCCCATCAGTGAATTCATTCTTTCTCTTTCCTGCATCAGATCTTGGACACGCCCCATAGCTTTTCTCAGAAGAATAAATTTCATCGGAGTGATGTAAACACCTCTCCAGTATAAGAAGCAACATTTTAAAATTACTCAACTTGAAGTTTCTCCCCTTTCCCCAGCTCAGGTGGGAAGCCTACAGACTGACTTGTCCCTTTTGCTTCCTTTTCTTTCTTTCTTTTTTTTTTTTTAAGATTTTATGTATTTATTTGACAGAGAGACAGCCAGCGAGAGGGGGAACACAGGCAGAGGGAGTGGGAGAGGAAGAAGCAGGCTCCCAGAGAATGAGCCTGACATGGGGCTTGATCCTAGGACTCTGGGATCACACCCTGAGCCGAAGGCAGACGCTTAATGACTGAGCCACCCAGGAACCCCTCTTGCTTCCTTTTCTTCCCCGCTCCCTCCTCAATTCCCAGCTGGCCTCTATCTGGTAGCCCAGGGTTACTGAGCCCAGGGGGAAGAAGACATTAGGGACAATACCTGCAGTGCATGACTCTTTCTTTAGGGGCTGATGCACAGTTGTTAATTCTTCCTCTCATGAATGCACTTATGTTTTTTAGAGATCCTGCCAGGGCATCCCTTGTTCACATAAATGCCTCTCTTATGGCTGGCCCTTTTCCACTCTCCCTTTACCTGCTGGTGTTCTGGCTTCTACCCAGCTTCGTACATCATCTCCTTTGGGATTCCTCTGTTCTCCAGAGAAGGAATCCCCTTGAGGGGAATCCATTCTCAAATGACCTCAGTTTTGTTTTTTCCCAAAGATTAGCTTGGCCCAAGGGAAAATCCATGCTTCCTTGCTCCACATTTTGTTGAAACATAGTGCATTCCCAATACCACTTTTTTTGTTGTTGTTCTCTCTCTTCCTGTTTCAGGTTAAAATTCCATGGGGTACTTATCAGACTCTGAGAGTGATCCCCTTGGAGCCTGTCTGGCAGCTAACCTCACCCTCCCCTGCAGGGGATGGGTGGGGGTAGAAGATAGATGCAGCCCACCACCAACAAATGTGGTCGAACTCACTTCCTCTTGACTTTAATTTGCAAATTCTTCTTCCTTTAGCTTCCCTGAGGGGGAAGCCTTTAACACTTCAAAGACCATCTCCAAAATTCTCTTTTCCCCTCTTACACAAGATTGGAAGGAGGATATCTCAAGTTGGTGCAGCCAGTTTCCCCACGCAGAAGCATGTTTTATAGTCTGTCACTTTAAGTTCTGAAAAATATTTGGTGCCTATTGTATTGTTCTCAGACTTTGAGGCTCAGCCTAAGGCAGAGTTAATTCCATGTTAGAATTTTGTTAGAAATATTGAATGTTGCAACTCAAATTAAAATCCATTGCCTCATGCCCAGACATGGCACCAATCTTTTTTTTTCTTCTTTTTTTCTGCAGCAAGAACAATTAGATTAATTTTATTGAGAAAAAAAAGAATTAACAGTTTGGTTCCTAGTCAACTACTGTCCATTTTTTTTTCCAGATTTACTGAGAAATAATTGACATACATCACTATATAAGTTTAAGGTGTATAGTATAATGGCTTGATTTATATATACTGTGAAATGACTATATACTAGGTTTAGTTAACATCCATCATCTCATGTAGATACAATACAAAGAAAAAAAAATTCTAGTGATGAGAA
Source organism: Ursus maritimus (assembly GCF_017311325.1). NCBI lineage: Eukaryota > Metazoa > Chordata > Mammalia > Carnivora > Ursidae > Ursus > Ursus maritimus. Next base: position 36,951,733 of record NW_024424230.1, read on the forward strand.
CTCCTGGGATCTACTCTCTTAACTTCCCTGAGTACTGTGTACATCACACAGCAGTGCCAGCTATCGGCATCACGTCGTACGTCACATCCCTAGTACTTGTTATAACTGGAAGCAAATTTGGACCCCTTGAACTTACCTCCAATTCCTTCTCCCCCAGTATTCCACCCCCCAATCTGATCTCATTTTCTGAGTTTGGTGTTTGAGGCTTTGGTTTTTATGTTGTTGTTGTTGTTGTTGCTGCTGCTGTTGTTGTTGTTGTTGTTAAGATTTCACATATAAGTGAGATCATATGATTATTTGTCTTTCTCTGACTTATTTCATTTAGCATAATGTCTTCAAGGTCCACCCATGTTGTCTCAAATGGTAGGATTTCCTTTTCCTTTTTATTCCCCCAATGGCTGAATGAGATTCCAGTGTGTGTGTGTGTGTGTGTGTGTGTGTGTGTGTGTGTGTATCACAACTTCTTTATCAATTCATCTATGATGTACACTTAGATATTTCCATGTCTTGGCTATTGTGAATAATGCTGCTGTGAATATGGGGGTGCAGTTACCTTTTCACATTAGTATTTTTTGTTTTCTTTGGATATATTCCCAGAAGTGGAATTACTGGATCATATGGTAGCTCTATTTTTAATTTTTTGAGGAATCTCCCTGCTGTTTTCCACAGTGACTGCAGCAGTTTGCATTCCCACCAACAGGGCACAAGGTTCCCTTTTCTCCACATCCACGTCAGCGTTTGTCATCTCTCTCTCTCTCTCTCTCTCTCTTTTTTTTTTTTTTTTTTT
>NW_024424230.1:36952529-36989958 GCF_017311325.1 Ursus maritimus
TGTGTGTGTGTGTGTGTGTGTGTGTGTGTGTGTGTGTGAGCAGAGGGGTGAGCAGAGAGAGAGGGAGAAGGAATCTCAAGCAGACTGCCTGCTGAGCGAGGAGCCTGGAGCAGGGCTTGATCCCATGACTCTGAGATCATGACCTGAGCTGAAATCAAAAGTCTGGAGGGGCGCCTGGGTAGCGCAGTTGTTAGGCGGCTGCCTTTGGCTCAGGGTGTGATCCCGGCATTCTGGGATCGAGCCCCACATCAGGCTCCTCCACTGGGAGCCTGCCTCTTCCTTTCCCACTCCCCCTGCCTATGTTCCCTCTCTCGCTGGCTGTCTATCTCTGTCAAATAAATAAACAAAATCTTTAAAAAAAAAAAAAAAAGTCTGGAGCTTAACTGACTGAGCCACCCAGGCGCCCCTTATCATCTCTTGTCTTTTTGATGATGGCTATTATAACAGATATGAGGTGATATTTCATTGTGGTTTTAATTTGCATTTTCTGAATGACTAGTGATATTGAGCATCTTTTCATGTATCTGTTAGCCTTTTATGTATCTTCTTTGAAAAATGTCTATTCAGGTCTTTTGCCCATTTTTAAATTGGATTATATATTTTTTTTGCTTTGAGTTGTATGAGTTCTTTATATATTTTGGATATTAATCTCTTCTCAGGTATATGGTTTGCAAATATTTTTTCTCATTCTGTAAGTTCTTTCACTTATTGATGGTTTCTTTTGCTGTGAGGAAGCTCCTGAAGTCGATGTAGTCCCACTTGTTTTCGACTCTTTTTTTTTTCATTTGAGTGTTAGATGTGAATTCCAAAATTCATTACCAAGAACCATAAGAAGGAGCTTTTTCCCTAAGTTTTGTTCAAGGACTTTCATGGTAACAGGTATTACGTGTTAAACTTTAATTTATTTCCAGTTAAATTTTATGAGTACCACTCTTTATTTAGAAGAAACACAATGCTAACACCTGGAAAAGAGAAAAAAGCATTAAACTCTAATTTAAAACTTTGAAGTTTTGGTCTCACTTAAAAATTCCAAACTTAGAATTACATTGCATTAATTGTACTATCACATTATTACTAACTATGAGAGAGTATAATTAGTTGATCAGTGGATTTTTTTTAGCTTTTATGAGAGAATATTTGCATGGGAAATAGAATTGGATTGGATGAATAAGTGATTTTCTTAAATCAGTGCAGTTTCAAGTTGTATGATCAGTTCATAGATTTTTTTTTTAACGGCACAGAGGGGTTTCTCTTTGATTTAATAAGATTATTTTAAAAACCAATTCCCTACAAAAACATTCAAAAGGCTTTTTTTGTTTACCATGATAGGCTATGCCATGAAGAGACATTGTGAACTTCTCCTTGATGTAGGCATGGCCATAGAGTCATTGTACTTGGCTGTAGAAAATTTGTTCCTCAGTGAATTAATTCCTTTGAAAAATCAAGCAATTGACCAATCAATACTTCGACAACAAAAGGCATTGGTGTCTTTGCAAGTCTAATGGTTGAGCATATTTTATGTACTAAGCACTACCGTGGTGGAGTTTATAGCTTAGTCAAGGATGAAAAGAGCAAACCTGGCCAAATGCGTACCAGAGGTGGTAGAGATACTGTCCAGGGTAGGAACAGGGGTTTAGGAGCTTGAATTTCGGTATGACTAAGTATTAGAATTGGGGGTTTGGGAAAGAGTATCATCTTTGGGAAGGATTAAAGCTAAAGGGTGGAGGTGAAACTAGATCATGCAGTTTTGTTAATGAATTTAGATCTTCTCTGAGGAACAACAGACAATCAGTTAAGAAATCTAGGTTAGATAATAACCTTATGTGTCTTGACTTCCTTTATAGATTGTAAATCCCACAATGGCAGGGTCCTTTTTCCCCATGCTTTCAAGGACATCAACATTTTTATCTAGAACTGTGCACAAAGTAGGTGTTAAAAAATATTCAAATTGATGAGGAGGAAGACTTGCTTCTAGAACATGTTTTATGAGAGCACGTAATTAAAAGTAGTCCCCTTAAGTGACTGGATTTTAGGTTAAAAGGGAATGTAGTATACACTTTAAAAAAACATGTGTGTCATTTTCTCTTTGAGATCTTGGGAAAGAATAAGGGTGGCGTTAGTGGAAAAAAATTTACTTTAACACTAGCCATACCGAAGTTTTTTATTTTCTACTTGCTATGTAACCTTAATAAAATGTTTTATGTTCATGGTGACATTTGCTTAAATCAAGAAAAAATATTTTTGATTGATTTCAAAGTAACACATACAACTCAAATTATAATTTTTTTTTCAAAATTTAATATTAGTTTGTTTTACCCATGGTCTGTAAGTAATAAAATATTGAATAAATCTCATGTGCCAGTCATCTGTGGAAGAAAAGACAATGAAGTTCACTAGTGGACTTGTGAGGAGGAAACATTATAGGGACACGACTGTTTGTGTTTCAAAGAAGAGCTCTTAGTCAGTGAGGGAACTCACTGATTTGAGATGACTCAACTAAGTTTTCTTTGGAAATGTTCACAGCAATGTGTCTAAATTTTGTTCTGAGAACATTTAGTTGAGAAAATTTTAAAGCAATTTCTGCAATTAACAAAATTTATGTGCTAATGATTTAATACGAGGAGTGAAAATTAATGGTGGAAAACAGATTACACGCTTATCTCTTCCAGGATACAAACAACTATTAAATAGTGTCTTATGTTCAAGGGGGAAAAGAAGATAGAGAAATTCCTAATTGCTCCACCACCTATTCTAAACAAAAATATTTTGTTTGGAAAAAATATTTTTCAAGGAATAAATGCACAAGCAGGATTCATTTATCATGTGGCTCAGTGACTGCCCTAGAGATTCTAGGAAGTTGCCCTTCCACAATTAATCTCTCTTAAAACATCAGGATTGAGATGAAAGAGTGGCAGGTAATGCAGACGCAATGATGGGTTGTGGCAGAAATAATGGAAGAACAGCGAATGCGGCCAGGAATACATATCCCTGTTGTTCGTTTCTCATTCTTGGGTGTCTGCTCGGGATGGTCACCTCAGAGAAGGAAGTCTTACCTAACCCCATGTGGTGGATAATTGCGTCTGCCAAAAACATATGTTGTGAGTCCTGACTCTCCAAGGAGAGAAAGAACTGGGAACACAGAGACAGAGGGAAGAAGCTCATCTGACACTGGAGGCAGAGATTGGAGTGACAGAGATGCCAGTCAAGGAATACCAGGGATTTTTGGCAGCCACCAGTAGCTAGGAAGAGGCAGTGACTGAGTCCTCCGTAAAGTCTTCAAAGGTCCCCGCCAACAACTTGGTTTCAGACTTCTGGCCTCCAGAACTGCGCAGGAATAGATTTCTATTGTTTCAAGCCACCCAACTTGTGGTTATCAGGACAGCTTTAGGGAACTAATACACCCCAGAGCAGGTCTATTCCCCTGTGATAAGCCTCCTTGAGTGTCTATTCCTCTTCCTCAAAGCCCTTTCAAAATTAAAGGGAATGATTTTTTTTTTTTTTAAAAGCAGGCCATTCTGAGGGAAGGGGCCATGAATATTTTATTTACCCCTGTAACTTCAGTGCTACTAATTTGCCTGGAATAAATAGGTATTCAATAAATATTTTTTAAAAGATCTTATTTATTTATTTGAAAGAGAGAGAGCACAAGGGGGCAGAGAGGCAGAGACAGAGGGAGAAGCAGGCTCCTTCCTGAGCAGGAGCCAGATGTGGGGCTCCATCCCAGGACCCTGGGATCAGGACCTGAGTCAAACGCAGCTGCTTAACTGACTGAGCCATCAATAAATATTTTTTAAATGTAGAAATAAATCGATCTGCTGTGCTATCTCTTAGATGCATACATGTCATAATTCCATATAATTCTGAAGTCAGGTCTGTTGGTTTCTATGTCAGTTAAAACTCTTTTAGTGACATGCAATGGAAAACAAAATTCAAACAGCTAAAACAAACAAATGAACAAAAGAGTCATACACTGGCTTTATCTTCAAAGGCCAGTGGTACAACTAGTTCTGGGTGAGGACTGATCCAGCCACCTGTTTAAACAATATCACCAAGATCTGGCTTCTCTCTGTCTCTCTGCTCTGCTTCCACTTGGTTTAGCGTTATTCTCAGGCTCTATACGGTAGGCCCCCGTTCTGGTTACAAAGTGCCTAAGACAAGCCTCATACCATTAAAGCAGACCATCTAAAAAGAGACCAATTATTGTAGCTTGGGTACATGTCAGGAGACTTGTTCTCTGTATTTCCATTCTTGAGCCAGTTGCAGACAGAGCTTAATTCAAAGGCTGAACATAGGGGTCATTCCTGTCCCAGCCACATGGCTAAGGATTTGGGAGGAATAGACTTTCCAAGGAAAATCAGAGTATTGTTGATGGAGAATAGAAGGTATGGATGCCAGGTGGCAACCAATTTATTTCTAATGGTTTATTACAACATTGACCACAATAAAATCTCCTAAGGTTGAAAATATTTAGCTTTAATGATAAGAAATTTTATATCACAGAATTAACTAGGCGATTATTAGAGTTGGCTTTAAAATGAATGGAAGTATTTCAACAAATGAATGTGGAGTCAGTGTCCTAGACTTGGTTTTAGAATAGTGACTCAAACAACTGTCTTCTTACTATTATATTTCTCATATGATATGAAGAGTACAATAACATGATTTTTATTCCTAATATTTATATGCTTCTCCTAACCTAGCATAAAATCATGAACCTAGCAAGAGATAAGTTATTAATGATTATAGTCACTGTCATCATAGAATTCAGTCTCAAATTTTAATAGACATTCTTCAAATGATTCATAAACATAATTTTGTCACTAAAATTGAACTTGAAAAAATAACTGACATTAAGGTGATGTAAAAATATTGATATAACTGAGAAGTAAAACACTGTTTACATTTTCTATATATACATGACTACGCACTACATGATAATAATATTTTAGTAAGAAAGTTATTTGACCCAGATTTGAACCTTGGAAATTTTTGGTTTATATCAAGACTAAAGTAGACTGTTTTCTTGATCCATCACAGCCATCGATATTTGAAAAGTATAATGATAGCATCTTTCATTGACTACTTACACATATATACAAAATACAAATACAAAAAAGCATAGCTTTAATATCAGTGATGCAGGATGTTGTAATATATAAGAATGTGCACTGATTTATGCTTTATTATATATAGTTGCTTTTTTCATGTCTGTTAAAAAGAAGTAAACAGGCTGGATGTATATGTATATACAGCACCTTCTAGAAGGAGAAAGGAGTTTATGTGGCCGTCTTGAGCATTCGGTCTTTAGAGAAGGTTTCTCTATTGTGATGCATTGATAGACATCCCTTTAATTTGAGTGAAATATTTTTCAAGAACATCCAATGATCTACTATTTTATGTTCACTGGATAGATTTTTCTACTTAACTTCCTAAATGTCTGATTTATCAGAAAAGATTTGCCTTGGCTAGTGGGCAAAAGTATTGATGTGTGTTCTAATTTAAATTCATAAACTGGCATTCTGGTTTTCTAAACCGTGACCTGTGAGTTTGACAAATTTGAATCTTATCCGTTTGGGAAGACCTGATGAAACCACATTCTTGGTGCAGTCCAAGTGGGCCAGACATGGTACCATCGTGGCTGCTCCATGGTATGACCATCGCGAGGGGTTGCCTGAATATCTTGCTGTCTCCTTCTTCAGTTGCAGGTACTGGGATAATTAATGTAAGGAAGGGTAATGGTGGGGGAGGGAGGCAATTGTCACTTTATAAAGAAAACCAAAGAAGGAAATAACATGTTATAAACAAGGTTAGACAGTGTTCAGGATCCCCGGTCAAGACATTTCATTGGAACTAGAAAAATAAAACAGTGTAACTATCACACATCAACCAGGGTCTTTAGCTGCAACAGCTCTTTACCTGCAGGGTGTATATGTAATTAATTTTGAGTCTAAACTCAAGGTTTTGTGTGAATTTGACAGAAATAAAATTTATGTGACAAGAGGAAAGTAATTCACTGTGTGTAGCAAGGTGTTTCAGGAGATTTTTTTTTAAACTTTCTCCTCCATGTGTATTTCAAATTAGGTGGAAAGAAACAAATAGAATAAAAAAGGGTTTATTAAAAATAAATGAATGAATAAATTAATAATAGTATTTTTAAGAGTTTGGATTATTGTTTCTGAACATTTGATTCGTTTAATTAGTCGTGGTAAAGCTTCATGACCAAAGTTACTTACAGGCAAACAGAAATGTGAATTTCTACTGCTCTTATGTTAACTGTTAAGGCAGCACCTAGTGAATATACCATGTGATTGTTTTATTGATACTATTCATTCATCCATGCATTCAACAATTATGTACCAGAATACAAGGATGAGGAAGACAGCCAAATCTGTTCTCATAGAGCTTACAATCCAGTAGAGAAGCCAGGCAGTTATATAACTGATTACCACAAAGTATGATGAGGGCTCACCATGTATCATGTGGGTTTTCTACTAGTTCTGTTAGTTAAAGCAGCAGTTCTCAACTGTTTCTCTGCCATAAGCCCCCGATGGATGATATCTCCAGTGAGGCACCGCTTATTTGGACAATAGTCAAGGTTGTGTTCAATTATCAAGGCTACTAGCTTCATTCTTTTTCTTCACATCAGAAAAGTGTGTTGGAATCTAAGTGAATGAGAATAATATAGTATAGATAAAATTCAGTTAACTTGTATGTAAGTAAAAATAGCTTGAAAGTATATCATTCTTAAATCAACCTTGCTCTGAACTTCGAAATGGATCATGCACACTGTTATCTTAGAACCACTTAAATACTGAATATCCAACTACCTTACATGTTAGTTGCTTGAGACTTTAAAGAATAGCTTTTGAAATACACTGATTTGAGGGAAAATATTTATAAGGATGACAGAAAAGGGAATTAGATGTTATTTTATTTAGCTGACACACAATATTGCATTAGTTGCAGACATACATAGTGATTCGATAAGTTCATACATAATGCTGTGCTCACCACAGTGTGGCTACCACCTGTCACCATATAATGCTGTTACAATACCATTGACTATATTCCCTATGCTGTACCTTTCATCCTGTGACATATTCATTCCATTACTGGAAACCTGTATTTCCCACTCCCCTTCACCCATTTTGTCCATCCTCCAACCCCCACCCCTCTGGCAACCATCAGTTTGTTCTTTGTATTATGGGTCTGTTTCTGCTTTCTTTGTTCATTTGTTTCTATTTTTAGATTCCACATGTAAGTGAAATCATATGATTTTTGTCTTTCTCTGTCTGACTTATTTCACTTAGCATAATACCTTCTAGATCCATCTATGTTGTCCCAAATGTCAAGATCTCATTCTTTTTTTATGGCTGAGTCATATACCACATCTTCTTTAACCATTCATCTATCAATGGATACTACTTAGGGTGCTAATCTTGAGTATTATAAATAATGTTGCAATAAACATAGTGTTTTTTGTTTTAGTATTTTTTTCATTTGTATTTTTCATTTAGTATTTTCATTTTCTTTGGGCAAATACCCAGTAGTGAATAATATCTTTTATATACAAATAATTCATACAAGTTGGCAAGAAACTTCTCAAAGAAAATGGACAAATGGCATAATTAGATTATGTATAGGTTAATAACTCCAATGACTAATAAATGCATAAATAAATATTAAGCCCCAATTCCAAGTAAAATATGCAAATAAATATAACTGCATACCAGATACTATTTTTCACATATCAAATCAGGAAAGATAAAGAAAATTAATACCAGTCACTGGTGGTATTGGAGTTGAATAGGCACTCTAATAGACTTTTGGTGATCATATAAATTGGTACAACCTTTTTTGGTTCATTGCTTTTATGAATATTTAATTGTAAGAAAAATTATTAGGAAAATAACTTTAGCTCCATGGACTAACTGAAAGGGCAAGTTTTTGTTTGTTTGTTTGTTTATTTGTTTTTTTAAAGAATATTGCAGCTACATTTGAAAGTCTATCTCTTCTGATCTAAAACTTGCCACCCTTCCTTTTTAGAGATGACTGCCATTCTCACATGAGCGTAACATTCTTACCATCGTGCTTATTTATTTTTACTATATATACACATATTGGCCAACAAATATATACCATTTAAAGTGGTTTCAAACATTACCTAAATTATATTTATGATATGATATATATTATTATGTAACCTACTTTTTTCTCTTCAATAATATGTCTTGAGGTTTAGCCATGTTGGTACATGTAGATATCCTTCATTTTTGTTAAAGTTTGTGCAACATTGCATTATATAAATATTCTAATTTATAACTGTGTACAAATAAATATGTATGTAATATTTATCTAGTTCCATTCACCTATCAGTAGACCTTTGTGTCGTTTCCAAGTTTTTTGTATTACAAATAATGCTGGATTTAATAGTCGCATAAATATCTCCTCTTGTACAGTTTGCAAAAAGAAGTGTTGGGCTGTGCTGGCAGATTACAAAGAGGATATAATGTAAGATGGTGAACTTAACCTATAGTTTCGATATTATAAATTTATACTTTCACTGGTTGGCTACCTTATGGAGCAATCTGTTGTGGTTTTAGTCCTTTGCTTTTGAGAAAGAACATACTTTATTGGGAAGAGAGCATTGTACATGACTAACAGATGAAGGCAGACCAGCGGGCATCCTACACTTCACACGCAGAAAGGTAGACAAGATGTTCTGCTAATAAAGATCAACTGAAACATGGATTTTTCTGGGCAACTTAATCCCAACCATTTCCTTGGAGGCAACTGTGGCTTGCAAGAGATAAGCCTCTTGGGGGTGACTTCTTGTTTTTTATAAAGAACGTGTTCTTCAGAATTTTTGAAGTCTTCATTTGTTCCTCTCATTCTATGTTCTCTCAGGGCCATCAGACGAGCTTCTGCACAGATTGCCTTGATGTTGGCACCAGAGAGGTAGGTCATTTTTAGCCACGATCAAGTCGCCCCCTGTTACGTCATCGACCAGTGTCATCCTGCTTGTGTGAGTCCAACAGTGGGAACTTGATCTTCCCAGGAACCAGGTGGCTCTTTGTAATATTACTTCTATGGGAAAGAATATTTGAAATTTTAAACCAAACTAAATTAATGGACAAGGATAATGTGCTTTTAAGTTGAGAACTGCTTATCTTTTTAATTTCTTACTCTAGAACTTAGTAATAATATAATAACAGGAACTAACCTTTGGACAAAATGTTAACATGTGGTACATTCATCTCTAAAACCCTGAACTCAGCAAAGGTAAGTGCAAAGAGAATCCCATTTCCTAGTATGTAAGAGAATCAAAGGAAGACTATGGGAGCTATTTTTCACTGCAGCCTATAATCATTGTTCCAATTTCTGAGGACCGAGGGTAAACTAAAAATGTGGGATAATGGAGATTCATTATCATGACTTAAAGGAAAGAAATTACTCTCCCATAAATTCTGGGTAATTTGTCTTTTTCAAGCTATCTGGTAATGAATTTCTATTTGTTTACGGGTTGGGTAGGAACAGTTTTTTTACAAGTGGCCAGGGCAACTTGGCATCTTTTATCTGACTTTATTTATTGGAAGCTTTTATGGATCTGGAATTTTTATTTCTGTTTAGCCCCCAGGCAGACAGGTAAATATTGTATTTTATATTTAGTGTCTGAGAAAGTATAACCATTTTCAATGGCTAATTTCATTTAGTCACAAATCTACTATTGCTGCCTATGTCAAGTAAGACCTAAGTGGAATTGTCAGTTGATGGTAAAAACCTGAACTATGGAATTTAATGTGATCTAATAATAATAATAAAAATTAACCACTTCTTATTAACAGAATATTCTTGTTAAAAATTCTAATACACTAGAGGGAAAGACTTTTCATGTTCGTATTTTCCTAAACAGAGAGATAGTAAATTATTAGTTCTCTGTGATTTATTGATTCTTCATAAAAGATATATACTGCCTGTGGGAGCTTTTAGGAGGCAATTAAGTTCATCAATTCTTGTAATATACAATTCAGAAACTCCTAAGACTCAAATTAGAGTTAGTAGCTATAGTAACTTAAAAAAAAATCCAATAACTAGGTTTATTATTAGTTTCTAATTAATGGTCTAAAACTAAACCAACTTCTCAGAGCTGTTTATTCTGCAAGATTCATTTAAGAGGAATAGATAGAAGCCTGCCTAATTTCCTTAAAAATACGGAAGTTGGGCAAGTAAATATAACTTTTTGAAGATTACTGATGATTGGAATTAAAAAAAACTTACAAGATAAAGTTAAAGGATTTAAGTAAAACTGTGACTTTTTTTTGCATTTTTTTGCATTACTCTGAGTAATCAAGAAATTTATTCCTGACTGCACACATTTTTCTGCTGAATTGTATTATACTTTTAGATAGCAAAGAAGCAGTGAAATAAAGAGCACTGTGTAAATAAGATTAAGCTGTTCTCTAACTATGCTATTAAAATTTATACATAAGTACCAAGATATTATGGGTTCATGAGCAAAAGCATAGAATGGGAGGACGTACATGAACAGAAGTGTTGCTTAGCACCACGAACTTCCTTGAGGCCCTTCTAAACTCTTCCTTCCCATGGCTATAAATAAACAAAATTTTGAGAACTGTTAAAACTACGTGAAAACAGCTATGTAAGTTATAAAATACAAATCATGGTTTTGTTCTATAGTAATGTAGAAGACCAGAAATATTCTATTAAGTCAGAAAATAAAATCATGGAAAAGATATGAGTGCCTTTTTCTGGAAAAATCCCTTTCTTTTACACAGTCAAGTAATAGTGCCCAATTCCCTACCATTTTAATCACCAATGGCTCTGTATTTCACAATTTATTTCAGAATTTTTATCAATGTAATAATTTATCTATAATAATTGAAATGTCAAAAACTGTATGTACTGTGATTTGAGGCTCTGAAGAAATTGATGTCTTTATATCTGCATTTATTGGCTATTTATTCCTATTGGTCTCTCTCTTGAGATGTGGTGGAGGGTAATGGTTAAGAAGATGAATTCTGAGCTTATGGTTTGAATCTGAGCTCAACATTTACTAACTGTGTAACCTAGTGTTAGTTCCTTATCCTTTCTGTACCTCAGTTTCCTCCTGCATAAATAGGGATAATATTGTACTTTTTGCTTAGGTTTTTTTCCTGGGCGTTAACTCTATTAATACAGTTGACCCTTGAACAACAAGGATTTGAATTGCAAGGCTCCACTTATATGCAGATTTTTTTATATCATGGTACTGTGAATGTATTTTTTTCCTTATGATTTTTTTCTTTTTTTAGGAGATATTATTTATTTATTTGACAGAGAGAGAGAGAGAGAGCAAGCATGAGTAGGGGTAGGGGCAGAGGGAGAGGGAGAAGCAGGCTCTCCGCTGAGTAGGGAGCCCTACAGGACTTGGGGCTGATCCCAGAACCCTGAGATTGTGACCTGAGCTGAAGGCAGATGCTTAGCCAACTGAGCCACCCAGGTGCTCCTACTTATGATTTTCTTAATGACATTTTCTTTTCTCTAGCTTAATTTACTGTAAGAATACAGTACATAATACATTTAACATGCAAAATATGTTAATTGACTGTTTATGTTATCAGTAGGGCTTCTGGTCAACAGTAGGTTATTAATAGTCGAATTTGGGGGGAGCCAAAAATTATATATGAATTTTCAACTATGTGTGGGGGTGTTGGTTCCCCTAACACCCACATTGTTCAAGGGTCAGCTGTGTATAGAAAATGCCTAGACAAGTGTCTAACACATGGTAAACACTATTGAAGTATTTGCTATTGTCATCTCTGTGTTTAAATATGGTATACAACCTTATTTTTTAAATGGCTAGCCTCTTTAAGAGAGAAACAGAGAGTGCTAGCAAAAGGTAGAGAGATGAGCAAGGTCAGGAAAAGATCTTCGACTGTGAGGAACACAGGGGCCCATGACAAAGCGGGCTGGCTCAGGAATCAGTCACTGTGTGGATCACGAGGACGAACTCTACTGATCTAGACATTAATGTCTTACTCACAGGAATCTGGGTTTGTTTGGGGAACTGGAAGAGAATCGGACATAATTCTGTTTTTTTAGGCTGGATCTTACTTCTGTTCTGCCCCTCCATGGGTTGCACTGGGTGGGTCCCTCTGTGAGGAAGCTTCCAGTTTTCCATGGCTACACCGACTTTGGTCCAATACTCAGATTTAGTATTTGGAGGCTCAAATGTGTCCTACATTTCTTATCCACGGATCCAAGTCATATGCTCCCTATTAGTCCTATCAAAACTAAAGGAAATATCTTCATTTTGCCACCTGCCTTCTTCTTTTTCTTCTTACATAGTTGGTTCAGAATTGGGGAGGTAATTAAGGGATGAAATTTCTTGAGCCCTCTCAGACCCTGAGTCTATTCTCCTATTTTTTGTCCATAAAAACATTAAAAGAACAAGAAAGCATCATTTCTAGACCAAGGTTTTTCACAGGAAATTTGCAAACATTGCATGTTATTCATTTTATTGTTAGAGAGGGGCACCAAGATTTTACTATTCCTAAGGATAACAGACAAAAGTCATACTTTATCAATCCTAATGGTTCCCTAAGGGACAGATGTATGCCATTATTTACAAGAGTTAGAACTTCAAGTATATAAAGGGAAATATGAACCTAACATCTATTTGAAGTAATTATCTACCTAGATTGAGTAAATGCATTCTTTAGACACATGGACAAGTATTTCATGCCTGGTGAAGCCAACAAAGAAATTGTGCACTTATATCAAGGAGATGACAGTAAAGAGAATATGCTAGGGGCTCAGACCTGGAAAGGGTGGATGTAACTTTTCTCGAAGAAATCAGTATTTTCTTCTTCTGATATATGCTGAGAGGAATAGATAAGGTGATTTAATACTGGTCGAGAATAGGCTGCTAACAAATGAAGGACAAACTTGTACGTAAACTTGAGACATTTCAAGGTGAGAGAAGACTTAAAAATAGCAACATTTTATATACGTAAGTCTAAAAACAATGCAATTTACTATCTTGATGATTTAAGTAATAATTTTTTGGTTTTATCTTTTTTTCATCATACATAATTGTGAGCAGGAATTGGTATATTTTATGCCTATGTGTTTCTGTGATTAAATTATTTATTTTTATGGGAAATTAAACTCTAAAGAGTGAATGATGTAGCATATTCTTGCCTATCTCAGTAATCAAGCCTGGTCTACCAAAGGCTTACACTCATGGACACTTTCTATGGCCAAGACATTGGTTTAAACACTTTCTTTACCTCTTTTAATCCTTGCAATAATGCTTATAAATAGTTACCAACATCAACCTCATTTTACAGGTGAAGAAATTTGTTTTTAGAGAGGCTAACAGACTTGTAAAGGCCATACCATTTTTCTGCAGTGAAGACCTGAAGTGCGATAAAGCACCACTGTATACTCTCTGAGACAGGCCTAACTACCATATCAGAAACAGGTTAGCCGTCACCTAGGGAGGCATACTGGTTATAACGCTGATAAAAGGAAAAGAGAAGTTATGCCAGGAATAGATTCTGGATATACCTCATTGAAAAAAAATTCTAAGAGTGAATACTGTTAACATTAACTAAAGTAGGGCCTAATGAGATAACACATCATGGCATGAAAAAACACCTCAGTGCAAAATCAGTGACATGATATGTTAGAGCTTATGGTTTGTTTTCTTTCTTCACGAGTGGGAGACCATATCATAGAAGGCGGGACTTCCAGAATGGCAGAGTGATGAGTTTGGCAGACTCCCCCTCACCTCCACCAAGGCACCACTTAACTAGATACAATGATTAAAGACCACAATCATTTAAAGTCTCTGGAAATTATCCTAAGGACATCCAGCAAACGGAAAAATAGTCATTCAAGAAGATCTATTAAATCACTGTTAAGAACAGTGAGAGTCGATGGCATTTAAGCTACAACCTGTTCCTCTGCCTCTGTCCTCATCTTAATGGAGACTCTCTTCTCTGGGTGCTCTCTTATGGGAAAATGAAGTCAAAGTGTTAAAAGCTAACAATACATAGAAAATCTTAAAAGTAGTAGGAGAAAAACAACTCATCATGTATAAGGAAACTCATAAGATCAACAGCTGTTTCCTCATCAGAAACAATAAAGGTCAGAAGGAAGTCAGGTGTCATTCAAAGCACTAAAAGTAAAAACTGCATCTATCAACCAAAAACCTTATATCCATAGCTGTTTTTCAAAACTGAAGGGTATTGCATTTTTTTTTCTCAAACCAGAAAACAACATGTTAGAATACTATTAATGAAAAAAGATCATAATTAAACTGAATTTTATTGCTAATCGTTCAGACAAAATAGGATAAAAGTAAAATCTATCAAGCATTCAGGTGGTTTAATGAACACAATACTACTATGGATATTTGCAATATATAAATACTTGAATTTTGTAATTTTCAGTTCAGTATTTGGCATCATATCTTTAAGCATTAGGGTGTCTGGGCATAAATAAAATCTTTTCCCCTTAATTAGAGATAGACTAATTGGTACATCTAATAGGACACAATACTTTTTGTAAGACTATATATAACTAATATTTGCTTAAAATATGCATATGGGAATTCCGAAGGTTATAACCATTTAGACTCCTTCAATTAAAAAAAAATAGTAGCTATATCACTGCATTCGTGTTTTAATGATTGAGTTTACAGATTTTGAATGTTTCTTTTAACCACTGAATAAAGGACATTTATGTTTGGGCTGGCATTTACAGGTTTTCTAAATCAGCATCCAATCTCAGCTCACCAAATTGCTAAAATTGCTCAAAACATACTTAAAGTATTCATTATAGGCCAAATTCAGGTGGATTGTTAAAAGTTCTTCATTTTCCTCACACTTACTCTCTGGATCTCAAATGAAAATAAAGACTGTCATTGGGAATCCCAAATACTGTTCACAGACCCGTAGAAGTTGAAAATGTTTTTGTTGATCCATAATGATATGGAAGAAGAAAGGACACTTAGGAAACTTCTCTAATAATTAATTAATTCAATTACTATTTCCAGATTATACTTTAAAATAAATTTCTTTTATGAAATTACAGTAATAATCTATGGTCCTCCTATTTACCCTTTAGATGTTTTCTGGCATAAGAAAATGCAAATATTTGAGAACCATTGGTTTATGTGATTACAAACTACAAAGAAACACACAGAATAACAAGGGCTTTTGCATTTAATTAATCAGAAAGGAGACATAGAACATACCAGAAGATCAATCTCACCAACCTTATTGTCATTTACCTTTTGCTCCTACAACTGATACTACAGGAAAAGCATGTATAATAACCATCTTTAACAACATCCAAGGAAATAGTTCAGCAAAAAGTTTATTTAAGCGTTCACTGTGATGGGAGAAAAGGACACCTACCACACAGCACTAAACAATCTGTCCCAGTTTTGTGAGAAAGTAAAAGCAAACACCAGTCACATGAAACATGTAACAATGTTTCCATTGTGTGGACATCCACTATATCTGAAAAATTCTTTAAGTTGACAATGTGCATGTGACATCTAATCATGGGATTAATTTTTCTCTTTTTAGGAATTTTAGTATTGGAGAGTTCAATTTCCGATTGTAACGCTTCCTGGCAAAATGAAAATGGCGTCATTTGGTAAAGTGTTAAAATCTCTGCTCTCTGTCCTTCCCCTGTCACCACCCACCCGCCATCCCAGCCTGGTCTGTATGTTTGTTGATATCACCAACAAACTATGCAATTAGAAAACTATCTATCTGATCTATAATTAGGGGAGTATGACATTCTGCATGACAAAAAATTCGTGGAGAGCACTGATTTTTTCCCTTTTCCTTCTATTGCTTCTGGCACTGTCAAATCCTTTCCATTACTCTCCCCTTGGTTGTGTGGCTTCTGCCTACTGTGGCTTTCTACTGATTTGCAGCATTAGGGCACTGCTTCCCCTGGGTGCATTTTAATATCTATTTCATCATCAAACTTTTAAGACTGAATTCTGTGTATTGTTGATTTTTAATCACCCTAACCCTTGGTGGGCAGATTTCTTACACTGGCCACTGAATAAACCATTATAGTAATCTATAGATTAGTCTTTCTTGAGTAAGATAATCATTCTGTTTCATCTGCAGTGGCCAGGGAAGGATAGTCTTGGAGAACAGATTGTGGCAATTCATAAGACTCACTGAAACAGATACACTCTGATTGCATGTCCTATAAGAGGGTAATAGTGGGGTTGTGAGAACTATTAATGGTGGCTATGACAGACATTAGGCCATTAACCTGTCTAGCGGAACAAGGGATCTAGTGAATTGTGCAAAATGCTTGGCTTACATTACTTAAATCAATCTTCATACAAATGCTATAAATGAAGAAACTAAAGACCAGAGAACTTTCCCAAGGTAATACAGTTATCAAAAGTTAGAAATAATCTAGATTCATATTTAATTCCTGTGTTTCTTTCTCCAAGGAATTCCTTCTTCTTCTTTCCCACATTCCTCGATGATACATCCTAGGACTTGTAAGTAATTTGATTTTAACAGGAGTCTATTATTTTTTTAAGATTTTATTTATTTATTTATTTATTTATTTATTTATTTAACAGAGATAGACAGCCAGCGAGAGAGGGAACACAAGCAGGGGGAGTGGGGGAAGAAGAAGCAGGCTCATAGCAGAGGAGCCTGATGTGGGGCTCGATCCCATAATGCCGGGATCACGCCACCCAGGTGCCCCTAATTTTAACAGGAGTCTTAACTTATACAGATACAACCAATTAAGGACTCGGTCCTGGTATCTTGGAAAGTCTAAATTCATAGTTATATAAGATGAGGTCTCTATATGAAACATGGATTTTTTTTCTGGAATACAAGTGTTTTAAGTGTTGGTTGTTAGCATGACATGAGCTATTTATGGTGACTCAGTAGCGACAGTATGCCTTCTGCAAATGTATATAAATTATAAATTACTATAGAAGTACATGTAAGCCATTGTTTTGCTACTACAATCAGTAATTATGCTGACAGGAATTGCTAGAAATGCACAGTAGTAAGGATGGTATCAATTTTGGCATTCAAAATCAGATATATGAATTGTTCCTAAACTAGTAGTGCTCTGTGCCTTCAAGGTTTTTACAAAGGCTGTTACAGAGTTACAAATTTGGGGGAAAATTGTAAAAACTAAAATTAATCTATCATAATTTTAACACTTAGAAATAATGCATTTTATATTTTGGCATATTCAGTTTTTCTATTTATGTACATGTGCACACATATTTTCTCTCTCACAAAACTGACACTCTAATGAATATTTTGAATCCATTTATTTATTTAATATTTTATTTATTTGAGAGAGAGAGAAAGAGAGAGGGAGACAGAATCTGAAGCAGATTTCACACTAAGCACAGAGTCCAACGTGGGATCACGACCTGAGCCGAAACCAAGAGCCATCTGCCCAACTGACTGAGCCACCCAGGTGCCCTGAATATTTGAATCCCTTTAATATTTTACATATCTTCATCATTTTCTTGTGTCATTAAGCACTTTTAAAAGCATCATCTCAATGACTGCATATTACTCAAGTGTATGAACTTGATCATACTACAGTAAGAAAACACAGAGTTTCATGAATTTCAGTATCTTTATGCAGGAGCCAGATTCCTTTTCTTCATATTATCTCAAGTCTACTATGTATGTCAAATAGATACACTCTTATAAGTATTTCCTTTAACATTGCACAGATACCCAAAGATAAATTCTGACTACGACATTTGGGACCTCTGATGTGTCCTCAGCTGTTCTTTATTTTTCACTGAGCAAGATTCAGTGTCCTTAGGCTAAGCAGTTTCTCCAGATGCGGCTGTGTATTGTCAGACTTAACTGTTTTCTGCTCCGTATTTCCAGTATGCCCCACATTCTCATGCCTTCAGGCTTTTGTTCAAGCGCTTGGATCTGACTGCTTATGCTTTTTTCCAATTCCTCATGTGTAAATTCTTCTCTTCAAGGACCACATCATGTTTTATCCCCTCAAAGAAATTTTCTTTCTTTTTTTTTTTTTAAGATGTTTTATTTATTTAACAGAGAGAGACACAGCAACAGAGGGAAGACGAGCAGGGGGAGAGAGGGAGAAGCAGGCTTTCTGCTGAGCAGGGAGCCCGATGCGGTGCTCAATCCCAGGATGCTTGGATCAGGACCCGAGCCGAAGGCAGACGCTTAACGACTGAGCCACCCAGGCAACCCCCCCCCCCGCCTCAGTGAGATTTTCTGTCTACCACACAACCAGAAGGACCTATTTCTCTCTCAGCCATCATAGCTCTTTATCTATATGTCAGTTTTTCTTAGGACACACATTACTTTCTTTCTTGGATTATTTGAAGGAACTGCTTATCAAGTGGCTGATGCATGGGGCTTGGAGGGGCTTAGTACCTAGCAGCTACTTTTCTACTTGAGGTTTGAACCAAATAAGAAATAAGAATCCAGCAGATGGGAATCAAATAGCCCCTTACTTACTTATAAACCCAAAATGTGCTTCCTACTACTGCACGCCCGCCTTGTCACCAGCAATGCTGGCCCTGTGAAATTTCTGGTCTAGAGAAAGTCTTGGTTCTGTCTTCTTGGAGGCAGCTGACTTGCCAGTGAAGGGGAGGAAGGAAGTGGGCTTTGAATACTCAGTTTCTCTCTAACACTCACTGTCAGGTAACTTATTTCAGTTTTGTGGGACAGGCTAGGGAATGAGGCAAGAGATGAAGAGTATTTAGGGACAGTCCTGCCTTACAAAAACCATATGAAGTATATGTAAATATATACCTAATGCTGCTTAGGGTTTTGGTTCTTTAACTCTTTGGGTTTTGTCGTTAAGCCTCTGGTCACCCAGAAGTGTCTGGAAAGGTGTTAGCAGCCTACTGAGAAGTCCTGCTCCTACCTTTCCGTACATCGGGAAGGCTGCTTCCCATACATCACACCTTTATGGACTCGCTGCACATGCTGTTGAGTGAACATTTTTTGTCAGAAGACTCAGAAATATACCAAAACAGCTTGTTACTTTATTTTTTTAAAAGATTTTATTTTTACTTATTTGAGAGAGAGAGAGAGCACAAGTGGGGTGAGGGGCAAAGGGAGAAGAGACTCCTCACTGAGCAGGGAGCCCAATGTGGGGCTTGATCCCAGGACTCTGGGATCATGACCTGAGCCAAAGGCAGAAGCTTAACTGATGGAGCCACCCAGGTGTCCCTGTATGTTACTTTAAAGATTCCAAGGCCACTCTGTAATCAAAACTGAAGCCTCACTCCCTGTTCTAACCCCATCCCAAAATTATGTCCCGTCTTGTCCCCCTGGAGAGTCAGAACTCGTCAGCTCTGCATCTGGGGCTGAAATTCACTGGAACGGGTACAGTTCCTTCCGGGCTCTGAGGTGCCTCGCTGTTGAGGCGTTTCCAGGTCACGCACACAATAATCACAACACTGACTCTCACTCATGGCTGACGCTGAAGCACACATTGCCAATGCCTGGTGAAGTAGTCTCAGGCAAATGTATGTTGCCAGAACCCATTACTTCATATTGGAAAAGTAGAGATACAGTGACACCTGAGGGAGGGAGGGCGGCTGGACATGAAAAATCCCCAATTTCTGCTTCTCCAGAATCCCAGGCAAAGCCAGCAGTCTGGAGTTCATGAACTGCAAACAACTGGAAGAACTCTCCCTCCCGGGGTGAGAGATTCATTGCACCTGAGTGGAAATTTACTTTTCCTCTTATCATGTAAGTGGCATTTAAGACACGGTGACTTTTTTCAATTAAAAAAAAAATTTGCAATTCTGGCTGCCCCGGAGAAGGGGTTTTTTTTGGAGGAGTATTTTTTTATGCCTCACCTTCCGGATCCTTTCATTTCCATCTCTCCTTTGAGCCCCAGGGATGTGTTAGAAGAGGACTTCTCCAGACTTTTACAAGACGTATTTTTAGTCCTGCGCCTCTGTCATGTGCTTCTAAACTTTTATGAATGTTTCAGGCCGTGCCCGAAATAGCAAGAGCTGCTAGGCATCTATTTATTATCGAGTGAGAGATGATAGTGGCCTGGATCCAGGTGGCAACAGTGGACGTGAGTGCGATGACCGAATCAAGATGTATTGTGCAGACAGAGCAGCCGGGAGTTGCTGATAGGTTGCCTGTGTGGTGTGGAAGGAAAGGGAGCAGTTACAGAGAATCTGGTATCTTTGGCCTTGGCTCTGGAAGAAAGGAGTTGCTACCCAGGAGGAGCACTTAAACCCACCCACAAATGCTGTCAGTGTCTTCTGCTTTGTCCTGTGGATCCTCTCCTTCAGATCCATCCAGAGATTTTTATGATCACTTGGTGTCTCTGTTCCTATCTTTAAGGGTTTTTTCCCAATTACTTGTGTTGTGGATTCTCTATTTTGGTCTCTGTGAGCACACTTCTTGCAGATATTGGCTCCCCCGTGGCAGGCAAGGTCTATACTGTTTTTCCACCATGGATGTTCTTGTCAAGTCTGGTGTAGCCTAAGGGGTGTCTTCTCAGAATAATGCTTTTAAATGCATAAAATAAAGTACATAAGCTTTAAAGGAACCTAATAATATTACAAAACACTTATCAAGAAAAGTTTAAAATTTGTGTCCAGTTATATATGTGCTTTTTGATTAATGCATTAAAGAAAAAGTTAAACATTGAGTCCAATAACTAATTTCAAAGTAATGATAAACATAAATGATATTTTGAGATCTTAGCAACAGGAAAAGGTGATAAGAAAATACATATCTATTATATTGGTGACATAGTCATAAGCAATGCAAATACTACTATTGCTTGTTGCCTACAGTTGTCATTGAAGGACGTGCTAAATTTTGGTTCTCCAACTGAAATCTGAAAATGCAATGTAATTTGTCGCCATGCAAGTTCCCGGAACTCCTCTGAGGATAAAGGACCTGACTTGAACACATGCTCTACAGTGGGACGTGTTTTAACTTTGCAGTGAGGTGAACCTACTATGAAGGGGGGAGCACAGGTTTCCCCTCTAACACCTATTGTGCATAAAGTGCCACACTCAATCTTGTAATGTACATTATCCCATTTAGTTGTCAAAACGGTGTTGCACATTGGTTACTATTTCCATTTTATAGATAGGGAATTTGAGACTTTGAGACACAGAGTGATTTGCCTAAGTTCTTGTGACTATGAGCTTCTGACTTGGAATATACAGAGATCCAGGCCTGCCCCCACTCCGAAGGATATATGGTTTCATTTAGGAATCACTCTGGACATTTGGGTAGAAATCTTATCACCTCCTCGTGCCTGTAAACACCTTCATTTCCAGGTTCAAGTTGAAGAAGTCTCAGCATCCCCCATGGCTTTGCAATGTTACACACGTTGCTTTAAGCCTATTATATTTTGATTTGTAATCATTACTAAAACTGTCTTTAGGACACAAAGGAAATGGTAAAATATTTTTCAAATACTTCTATACTTGCATTTTTATGGAAAAGCAATATAGGAGTAAAGGGAGGTGATACTGGAGAATCTGATCTGTGGCAAGATCCTGGATAAACTTATCCCATATTAGCTACTGAGTAATACTGTGAATGAAAAGCCTTCCTGGAGAGCTTTGCCATGTCAGTGGATGTATTCCTGGTTATGAATTATATACAGACGCTGTACAGGGAACAACATCCAAATCTCTAAATTAATGATAATCGCACCAAAAATAAACAGACTAATTAACATTAACTATAATGAAAACACAGCTACTGTTCAGTGGTCTTGATTATATAGTTTACTTAGTAAAACACAGGCTTAGAAATTTCTTTAACCGAGAGAAGTAATGGTGGCTAACACTAAATCCTCCTTTTTTCTATTCAAGGCCTCTAGCATATTAATTGCATCGTCAGCCCACTTATTGACTTTAATGCCTTGCAGTTTGCTAACAATGAAATTCTCTCCAGTTGCTTTAGGATTCCTTGAAATTTAATACACACCATGATTTGGGGATAGAGAGGTTCCACTGGCCAGTTTTAATTAAAAAATACAATACAATGAAAAATAAAACTCTAGTTTCACCAAATTACTTTTTGTTCAGTGGGGGAAAAAATCCAGATAAATCAGACTTTCTTGCATTTACTTTACTAATGAGGAAATAGAAGCCAAGCAGAATAAATCTCTTTTTGCTGAAATGGCAATTTGTTAGCTCTGGAAGTTTTATTTCTTATTGATTAGGTAGTATATATAAAGAGACTCATTATTCTTGAGTGTTGTGACTGGGAGAAAGTTAACGGGACACAATTTCAGAGAGATTTTTGAGACACTGTAGGAGCCCACCTCTGACAAATATGTATATTCTGTTTTGTTGTTTGTTTTTGCTACATTCTTCAAAAAAAAAGCAAGTAAACAAATACCAAAATTTTCTGTTTGTTTTTAAAATCCAGTTGAGCACTAGAAAACACATTTTGTTCTAATGATTTAAATTCCTCAAGCTTCATGCTTGGGTTTGTTCCCAAAAAGCATACAGCATTAGATTATTGTAAAGGGTTCAGAATCTTAAAGACTTGAAAACAGTAAGATTTTCAGGTACAACCTGGTGTGAGCAGCAGTCTCCAGACTCTGAGGTAATATTTACATGTACAGTGTGGGAATTATTCCCGAACTATTCCTAATGTGACATTTGAGGAACATCTTTCTATTTTTTGCTATTTGGCAGAGTACGTGACAGAGACCAAAAAGTATGAGTCATTCTTATTTTTATTGTGCTGATGTGTGACTCAGTGGCTTGACAGAAAGCTACCTTTGGCACCGTTTGAAGAGTTCTGTCTCTACTCAGTGGTTTGATGGAACGTTCCTGAAGCCAAATTAACCCATCCTGCTATATAGTTTGCTTTCCAGTGGAATCCCTTTGTATCACTGTACGAAATAGGCACAGCCAGCTGTGGGCTTCAGAGGTTATCAGCTAAGGGAACTGACCTCAGCCTTTTTGACTTAGAAACCTGGTACTGTCGATTTATCCAAGCATCCTCGGGCTAGGGGAGGACTGGAATACGGACTTAGGGGCCAGAGCCTTCTAACCGGGCAAGGGTTCTAGCTTAGGCAGACAAGAGCTTCTTATATGAATGTGTTTAAGCTCTTGGAGTTTTGTTTTCTAAGTGTGGCATGAAGAGAGATTAAGGCATGCACTACGGGTGAGAAAAAGTGATAATAGGTGAAAACCATCTGACTGAATGCCTGCCACATAGAAGGTGCTGGAAAAGGGAGGGCAGGGTGGTAGCATGACACAATGTGAAGAGATCCGAAGTAGACTTTTATTTTAGAAAAGGTAAGTCTGATAAACAGAGTAGAGGGTAAATCCTAGAAGCAGAATGGATTTTCTGCTAGACTCTGAATGTCTAGGACAGTAAACCTGACACAAAAGGCTGATTTATAAAGGAAAATGCAAATTTGCTTATTTGTGATAAGCTAAGTACAATGTTTAGGTTCACTACATGTGATATTGATAGTCTCAACCTTTCCTGAAAATCATTCACACAAACTATATGGGGATACAATATAGTGTTAGCGATTTTCCAGCCTAGGTTCTACCCACAATCGCACTGTCATGCTGTCTCTTTGTGAAGAGAAACAAAGATTGTGTTTTACTCGACAGCTAAATAAATTGCGCATTTCTCAGGAGTCTAAAGGGCACTCGGATATTACTGCCACGGGCACTTTATGTACGTGTAACTTAACAAATGATACGTCAAATAGAAGCGAAGATGGACAGGCCCGGGAACTGGGTAATTGACATCCATTTCATACGAGTTCTGTTTTCCAGGTGAGTCTGTTTCAAGGGTCCACTCTTCCAGCTAGGGTCCTGGAGTGACAAATCGATCTTTTCCTCCTCTCAGAGTTAACCAGATCAAATATCGTGTTCTGCTGGCCATAGCACACATCTCCCTTGACCTATGTGAAATCATGAAGCGAGTGTTCTTTCTGTATGTAATGGGCCAGATAGTCTTGAGAACCACCAGCCTTTAGCCTAGAGCTCACCAGCACCTTTCTCATATTGATCCGGGTGAGAAGCACAGCCCACTCATTGTGACTATTTTTCATATGTGGTCCAGGGACCACTTGCTCCAGAATCATTTGATCTGCTTGCTGGAAAGACTGATTCTGCCATTCAATTCAGACCTTTAGAATCTCTTAGGATGGGTCCTAGGAATCTGCACAGCATCCACTGTGGGCGGTGGTGGTGATGGGAAGGCTCCCAGGACCCTTCACTCCTTCTACTGCCAAGAGGATCTCCAAAACTTCCTGGGCGCCCATTGTGTGCTGGGCACAGGGTTTCTGTGGGACAAGCATGGTGCTCTTTCCACCTAGGCTTGGCTCCCTCTCTAAAGAGCCATCTTCCAAGTGGCACATACAGTAAATGGGTGCACATGTCCATCCCCACTTATCAGGCAGAAGAACCAGAAAATATAACTGGGTCTAAGAAAGAAGAACGGGAATCCCTAAGTTCAGGCAGAAGAACCAGAAAATACAACTGGGTCTAAGAAAGAAGAACGGGAATCCCTAAGTTCAGGCAGAAGAACCAGAAAATACAACTGGGTCTAAGAAAGAAGAACGGGAATCCCTAAGTTCAGGCAGAAGAACCAGAAAATACAACTGGGTCTAAGAAAGAAGAACGGGAATCCCTAAGTTCACCACCAACCTAATCCATTCACAGGGGTGGGAATTAGACAGGCATTAGGGCTCCAAACTTCAGTGAGTCCTAAAAATGAACATTTGTGCAATGACTGATGGCTTGGTTGGTTAAGCATCTGTCTTCAGCTCAGGTCATGATCCCAGGGTCCTGGGATTGGGTCCCACATCAGGCTCCTTGCTTGACGGGGAGCCTGCTTCTCCCTCTGCCTCTGCCCCCTGCACGCTCTCTTTCTCCCAAATACATAAATCTTTTTTTTTTTTAAAGAGCATTTGTTAGAAAAGCAATTTGCAGACTTTTCATCTCAGTACCCCTTACACTCTTAAAAATTGAGGATCCCCAAATTCTTTTGTTTCTGTTCAATCTATCAATGTTTGCTGTGTAAGCAATTAAAACTGAGTATGCTTAAAAATATTAACTAATTCATCAAAAATAACAAACTCACTAGACATTAACATAATTAGCATATTTGTATTTGAAGAAACTGTATTTTTCCAAAATAAGATAGTGAGAAGAGAGATGTGATTTTATACTTTTATAAGTATTGTTAATGTCTGCCTTAATGTAAGACCGTTCTTACTTACATCTGCTTCTGTAATTGATTTGTTGTGATAGGTTTTGTTTGAAGGATATGAAGAAAATGTGTCCTCATTTAGTCGTGTAGTTCAAAGAGAGAAATATTTGAATAGCCTTTTCAGATAATTGTGGATATTTTTCTTTGATATGATACCACAAGTTAAGAAGTGATAGTCTTTTATTTTTTATTTTTATTTTTTAAAGATTTTATTTTTTTACTTGACACAGAGAGAGACAGCCAGCGAGAGAGGGAACACAAGCAGGGGGAGTGGGAGAGGAAGAAGCAGGCTCCCAGCAGAGGAGGGAGCCCGATGCAGGGCTTGATCCCAGGACCCTGGGATCACGACCTGAGCTGAAGGCAGATGCTTAAGGACCGACACACCCAGGCGCCCCAGAAGGGTAGTCTTTCAAAGCTTGGTTGTAATATGTTATGTGAAACCATATCCGTGAACTTTGTACTCTGCTGCATTAAATCCCATGAAAACTTTGGATATTTTACCCGTGTAGGATTTTATAACTTCACCCAATGCCATTTGGAAAATACTAGTTCACCTTAGTCCACAGCTCTTCTAAATACTGACACATTTCATTTCACAATATGGAAAAATCACCGTTTTCGTGTCTTAGGGCTCCTGCCACAAAATATCACAACCTGGGGGATTGAAAACAACAGAAATTTGTTGTCTTCAGGTCTGGAGGCTAAAAGTCGAAAATCAAGGGGTAGGTAGGGCCATAGTCCCTCTGAAACCTGTATGGGAATCCCTTCTTGCCTCTTTCTACCTTTGGTGGTTTGTGGGCGATCTTCCGCGTTCCTTGCCTGGTGGGAGCCTCACTGCAGTCCTGCATCTGCGAGGAGTCTGTCTTCACATTGTCTACCTCTGTGCAGGTCTGTCTCTGTGTACAAATTTCCCCCCTTTTTAAGGACACCTGTCATATTGGATTTGAGCTTACCCTAATGACCTCATTTTAACTTGATTATGTTTATAAATCCCCTATTTCAATAAGGCCACATTCCGAGGTACTGTATACTAGGACTGTCACTTTTTTTTTTTTTGAGGGGCACGATTCAAGCTGCAACACTTACAATCATTAATATCACCACTGAGCTCATTCCAAAACTTCTGCAATTATTATGAAGCTCATAGTGGTGGATACAAGTTTTCCAAAATTCCAATTTCTGCTTGGCAGCTTGCATTCCATCCTTGGCAACAAACTTTCAGTTGTTTTCCTCGAAGTGACAGGCTCACTTTGTTCATTTTCAAGAAAATGTCTGCCAAATGCCTAAGTTTCAATAACCACAGTTTGTCAGTTGTTCCTTCGAATAAAAATGGTGCGCTGTAAAAGTGTTGCTAGTTCAGCTTGCAACTCAATCACTCTTCTGTGTGACTTTCTTAATGAGGAGTCAGGCTCCTGGTTAAAAAAAAACCTAGGTGTGATTTTTCAGGTCTGACCCACCGCCGCCATCGTTACAAAATCTTTACCTGAGAGACATGGACTCTGAGAAACAAACTGAGGGCTTCAGAGGGGAGGGGGGTGGGGGAATGGGATAGACCGGTGATGGGTAGTAAGGAGGGCACGTATTGCATGGTGCACTGGGTGTTATAGGCAACCAATGAATCATCGAACTTTACATCAAAAACCAGGGATGTACTGTATGGTGACTAACATAATATAAAAAAAAAATAATAATAAGCGTTACCTGGCAGGCCTCCCAGGGGACAGCTGCCCTCCCCACGCCGTACTCCGTGCGCGCGACCAGGGCGTCCCTGCCCCTGAATGGAATTTCGGCGAAGGACCCAGAGCCCCGGATCTGGCGTGCTCTCTGCATGATATTTACCGTCCTCACCTGCGCTCCTTCATTCTCGAGCTTTTTATCAGAGGCCTTGGGCAGAAGTCTGGCTCAGGTGTCTCTGCTTAAGGGGGAGGAGGGGCAACGCTGAAAGACCCTGCTCCGCCCTCTGACTCAGTACCAGTACTTCTGCATTCCAAGCCGACCCTGAGCTCTTCCTCCGGACCTCAGAGTCCATAAAACTGCTGGAACCTTTCAGTGGAATGTGTTCGGGGCTCCATCAACAGCGAGGTGATCCACCTGACCCTCGACTGGCATGCACCTCCATGGGGGGAAGTGGGACGGGGAGTGGGTGTTTTCTCCGGTTTTAGCCTCTTGCTCTACCATCAGGGTAAGTAAAAGCTTAACTCTTTTGTTTACGGCTTGTGCCTTCAGTGGGCCACTCTGACCCGTAGCAGCTCAGTTTGCTCTCCCAGCTCAGCTGAGCTCTGGACACTTGGAGGGCATTTCCTTGCCACATCTGTTAATACTTTGGGATGTAGCAAAAGTACTTTGTGTGCGCTTCTTAATTAGTCATAGAGATATTCAAAAGCCATGTACTTACTGGTTGTACAGGTTGAGTTTAGTATCTTAATATTTCTTACCAGGCAACCAAGGACATTCTAGAGTGAACCTGGTCTTTTATTTTTTTCCCCTTTACTTCCTTTTTTTTCTTCTTTTTTTTTTTTCTTTTTTTTTTTCCGCCCATTGCAAGTGCATGGCAGCCAAGATGACAGTGACTGCTGGAACAGCATGTTGTCACTGCCTTCATTGGTTCCAAAGCTCCAGTACTTTGACCAACCATTGCTTCTGTTATAGCAGTGCAAATATCAACACTGTGAAAGGCAAACATTTAGCATTATTGTGGAAATAGCTTTGACCTCTAGAACCCCCTGAAAAGGTTTCAGGCTCTCCCAAGAATCCACAGCGCACCTGGAGAACTATACGAGTGTCTTCTCTGCACTGCACGACCCCCCCCCCCTCGGTAACCCGGCACGATGGTGTTAACAAAAACTGATGGGAGTTTTGAAGACTTGGGAATTCAGGATCTTAGCTGTTCTCCCATCTCAAATATCTGACAGTTTGTCAGGCTAAATGAGCTATGTCTGTGCTCTTCAACTTCTGCAAAAGTTAGGCCTCCTCAAGAGCTCCCAGCAAAATCCCAGAATCAATAGAGGGCCCGATATGGGTTTGTTTCCCTTGGGCCAAGCCCAAACAAGAGAAAGTATATACTTCTTTTTTCTTGTGGACCAAGTTCCATGCAGAGAGAGCACAGCATCCACCACAGAAAAGAGCCTTGAGCAAGTAATTCGTACTGGCAAGGTTAGGGATGCGGGTTTTCCCAGAGACCACTGCCAAATCTTTCAGGGATCTCAAATCGTAGCTGAGTGTTTCCATTTGAAGTGTTTCTGCTACAAAATCCTTGGCAACCTGTGATGACAGCAGTAGCTAGTGATCTACAATAAATGCGTATGATTAATGTAGACCTGACCAAAAATGGGAGGGATGTTTGGTCTTCTATTAGTATTTGTAAAACAAAAATTAAGTCATTCCACTCCCTCCCTCACAATCCTCCAGGAATGTTTGAGATGAAAATACTTAACTGAGAACACAACACAAAGCCCTTCGCCGACCACTCCAGCCCTGATTATCTTCCCAGGCTCATCTTTTGTGGGTTTCTGCCCTGACTTGCCGTGGCCCAGCCATTCACATCCAGAGCAGGACAGGCCATATTCTCTCACATTCCTCCGTCATGACCCATCCAGTCCTTCTGCCTCTGACAGCTTTCTTCCACCTCTCTGGACCCCCTCAATTGGCCAAATTATAAGTCACCCTTCAGGACGTGAGCCACGCCCACTGAAAGTCTTTCCTGGTGTCTGACATTTTGATTTTTAGCCATTTTGATGTTCCAAGTACTTGTGACCTTAGGGTGTTTTCTAGCACCAACAACAATTTCTCCGATTCCCTGGCCACCCACTGGGTGTCCTACAATTCTCTTGGGCTCTGACACTAATTACCTGGAGTTCGCATCAGGTTCCACAAGTTAAAGGAGTCAGTTCCACTGAACCCACGTCAGCGGCCAATCACAAGTCCTGGGCCACCTGTCCTTCTGACTGACCAGCTGTAAACTGGGGCTTCCCACAAGTCACTCACCAGCTTTGATAATTTGCTGAAACAGGTCGCAGAACTCACAAAGTCCCCTAACTTAGGTTTCCTTGCTTATTATAGAAGATAGAAATGAATTGTTAGATGAAGAGGTGTACAGGGCAAACTGTGAAAAGAACACAGGAGCTTCTGTCTCTGTGGAGTGGGGGAGCACCATCCTTCCTACACATAGATGTGTTCACTGAATCTGAAGCTCTCTGAACCCCATTGTTAGGACTTTTTATAAAGGTTCATTGTATAGGCATTATTGATTAAATTATTAGCCACTGATTGATGATTAACTCAATCCCTAGTTCCTCTTTCCTCCCCAGAGATTGGGGCTGAGAGCTTCAAGTTCTAATCAAAGTCTTTCTGGCCACTAGTCCCCATCCTGAAGCGATCTAGGGGCCTGCCAGGAAAAAAAAAAAAAAAAAGATGCTTTTATCACCTTTATAATGCAGGAAGTTCCAAGGGTTTTAGGAACCCTGTGCCAGGAACCAGGGACAAAGGCCAAACATCTTTTAAGGATACCGAAGACCCTAAAAGCCAAGGCATTGTACCGCATATGTGTCAGTCACTTGTTCAATCCATCTCCGTATTTCCGTATTTCAGATTAGGGCTCAGGGATAGTGTGATGTTCAAGGAGATGATGAAGGAGTCTGTGGCATATGTTGTTTGATAATTTTGAAAAGGTAAAAATTAGACTATAAAACGTCCGTAGTTGTTTACAGCTGCATCTAAACTTCCTGCTTTGTAAGCTAATCTCACAGGCTGATTTGGTCATCAGAGTAACCAGAGTAGGCATCCCAGGCTTACTTCCATCGTAGCACTTACCCATTGTATCTTCATTTTTTACATGTTTATTTATTCCACTGGGTTTTAAGCAGGAAATCTTTATTTTCAGTCTCCCCCCAACCTACAAATAATTCATATTCCCTCCTTTCTACCATATTCTCTGTTTCATATGTTAATCTATCATAGCACCTGTAACATATCATGGTGATTATTTATCTACATGTTTCAGAATTTGGCTTCTAGACCACAAGCCTTTTGACAATTTAGACCACTCTTTATTGGTCCTATATTCCCAATGCTTGACATTTTGTCAGCATTCCTCGAGTGTTGGAATACACGAATCATGAATACATGGTTCTCTAATGTCATCACCAGTTACTCCTATTTTCTTGCCACATACCCAAGCAGCTCCCCACATACGACGTTTTATAGCTACACTCCTGTAACTTACCTCCTGTTTTGCTTCTTGGACACATGGGCTACCACCTTCTCAAACTTCCTAATTACTGCGATTCTTTGCTTGCCTCCTCACTGATAACCCTATATCATCATATTATTCATTCAGCTCTAATAAAGCTTACGCATTAATTACCCCCTTCTAGACTCCTAGCAGATGTTCACCTGAATGGGCTTTTTTGGTATTGATTTCTGCAGGGCATGGGCTCTAATAGACCCAGGGTAGCTCCGGGACCTAAGGCCTTAGGGAAGCTGGCCGGCTGAATGGCCCGACTGAACTCCAAAATAGAGCATCCCCCTAGAGCATCCAGAGACTATTCTATGTAAGCTTATATCATTTTCCTTTTCTTTCTAACGGTAGTGAAGATTAGCACCAGGTTTTAAAACATTCAAAGGTAACCTAACAGGGATTGTTGATAAAGAATTGGGTGGTTTTTATAAAATAATCATTGTACTTCATCATATACAAGTTAATTATAAAATCAGATAGCATTGACTATAAGATTGTGTCTAAATCACATTAACAGATGATTTTTCCTTCAGTGAGGCTCGCCTACTCCTTTTCTTCATTCAATATTTATCTATTGTCTGCTACATTCCAGATGTTTTTCTAGCAATCGAGTACTTTTCTTGCCCTCTGGGAGTTCACAATGTGGTTGTCTAAGTGTGGTGCATGTGTAACACATTTCATGATAATTGCCACAATATTTGTATTATATGATAATTGCCACAATATTTATTCACATGTTCATTTGGAATATATTGCTCGAGCGTCTGCTATGTGCCAACACTGTTGTGATGTTAATGAACCATGACTCTTAGAAGTTAGGTAGTTTTTAAATATTCGATTAGCCATCCTGTTAAATATCTTCTTTTTTTTATTAATAGCTTCAAAATTAATTAAAAAATTCACTGAAATGGTGAAGTTTTAGTAAATAAGTAATAATGAGTTTGAAAGATGGGTGATATTTCATTAAGAGAAATTTTAGCTCTTTATACATTCTGTAAGGGAAAAAGGTCTCCTGGAAGAATTACTCAATTCTACTCTTTAAAAGGGGGCCAAAAGAGCATTGCATATGAGTCCTAAAAAAAGAAATATGTTTTGGTTTTATGTGGATCCTTGAAATGTGAAAAAAAAAATGGTTTACTTGTTTAAATGAGGTATTATTGCAATGGACTTTAGAAGAGTTAGCTAGTTTGGCATTAAGAGAGGTGTTTACATTACTCAGTATACCAATAAAGATTATAATCTGCCTTGCTCTCAGCCTGAAAAATACATGATACAAACAGAGTTAAGGATGACTTCAAATCAGATGGAGAAGGGAGTGCACGGGTACGGCTGTGAACTGTTATTTCCTTATAGAACAAAATAAAAAGGAGCCTCGTATCTTTTTCATGTATATAGTTATTTATTGCATCAAAGGAGAGTTCTCGTAGGAAAATAATGGTTATTTTTTTTTTCCCAGTGAGAAAGGACAGCTTTCAAGTAAAGAGGTGAAAATTGGCTTGATAGCTAAGAACAAAAAAGAATTACCTTTGCCTGAAATATCCAAAGGCTCAAAATTGGAAACCTGGGAGCTCCAGTGCCAGCACCGTCCGGTGACCCTGGAGACATCTGAGCCTGAATGGAGGGGAGACATCTGATGGCGCTCCTCGTTACAGACAAGCCTAACATAGTAAGTCACACATTATGTGGAATATTTCTTTTTAATTAAATAAGTTTTTAGAAAAATTAAAACTACGTTCAAGTTCCAAGCCATAAGATTTGTGAGAACCATACCCAGGACAATAGGTTCCTGGAAATGTAAGAAAATAGAACGTTATTTATAAGAATGTTATTGACACTGTGGAATAAATTGGCTTTAAGTGAGAGTTGTTAATCTGATGTTCAATATTCCCATTTTTATAAAAAATAGATTTACCCACTAAAAACATTGTAATTTTTCACAATCAAAAACTGATTTTTCATAATTTTCATAATTGTCACAACAAAAATCAGTGATCAAAAAGGAAAATAAAGGGTTTATAGTTTTCTTTAAATGTTTTGACCTACTTGATTTCAGAGACCAAAGAATAGAGTTGCTTTTTAATGCTTTTGGATTTATGCATAATACTGTATTGATTTCTGCCTTCTTAGTGCTCCAATTCCATTGCCTCTGGGTATATTAACTGAAAAGATTAAAAACATAAATTTTCATAACTAATAAAATGCTTCTATAGGCAATGTAAGAGAAAAAATTGTATTTCTATGGGAATGTGGTTTATACTGACCATGTTAATTACTACTCTGACCAACATTGTGTTTTCCTTGGATGGGCATATATATATATTTTTTAACAGAGGAGAATAGAAATTTTCAAAGTCTTTGACCTAACCCATTACTTAATTATTTATAGCCTCATTATAGCTTATGTATTTTTTCTTTCCATTTATTTGAATCAGGATTCAGGTAAGTCCTATTTTGTGACTGGCTGACATGCCTCTCTAGACTCTCCCATAGTCTGGATTGTGCAGATTGTATCTTTGTGAAATTGTTTAACATATTACTTTGCGTCCTCAATTTCCTATAAATTGGAGTTAGTTCTAGAAGCTTAATCGGATTCAGGTTTGATTGCGTTGGTAAGATGGTGAATTCTTCTATCAGGAGACACTCAGTGTTGGGCTATTTCTCTTGTGGTGATGTCAGTAAGCATTGATACTTAGTGGCTAAGTCCAATTGGAGGTTTAGAAAATGGTGACATTCCTATTCCTTGATAACTATCAAGTTATCTTTTTTTTTCCTGGTCATTTTTTTACTTGGGATACTATAAAAAGATTTGTTTTATCTCTTATTATGGTTTTACCCAATACTCATATAGAAAACACAGGATAAATGCTTGGTATGTTCCCTTTATCTTCTGGTCTTCAAGATAATGAATTGATTCTTTATCATTCTCCAGAGGTGACCAATTGGACTTTTTTTTTTTTTTTACTACCTTTATGAACTCATGAATGCAACCACACATTTTTTCTCAATCCACAGTTATTATTATCATTTTTGAAGCTACACTCAGCTCATTTGGGGCCGGTTTGTACCTCTTTAAGCTGAGGCTTAAGTCCTATTGACATGACATTAGTAGTCGCTGCTAGCTTCCTTGCTATCTGATATGGCAAGATGTTTTAGATTTATTTTATACATTGCCTACTGTAGATCTGGAATTTCTCTGAGGATCTGTGTTTCTTTTTAGAGGGAAATGTATTTAGAGACCACAATCTGGGTGCTAAGGATGTTCATTGCTACTGGGTTCATCATTGTTTTCAAATTTTTTTCAGAGGATAAAATGAGGAAAAACATACACTCTGACATATATAAGTATAAACAGATATCAATAGCAACATCTATGTATATCATCATGAATTCTATTGTTACATCTAATTCAAATTCAGGACAATAGTGTTTTGTTGTTGTGTTTTTGCCTAACATCTTCTGTCTGCATCTCTTTTGCCCATCAAATGAAGGAGTCCTGATTTACAACCACACCAGGAATATAACTAGAATATTACATAATTACTCAACTAGTTTATTCTACAATCCACGTATACCTGTTTCAGAATAACAATACCAACTTGCCCACTATAACACTACTGCCAACAACTTGATTAATGAAGAGGTGGGTTTTGTTGTTTTCTTTTAACTTTTTTTCATCCTTAAATTATATTCCAATAGGCAGAGAAATTACTGTGTTTAATGTCACTCAGAACAGTTCCTTTCAATATGATTGTTACCAATTAGATACACATGTATTTTTATTTTATTTTCTGTTTTAAGGATTTTTAAATTTTTAATTTTGTAAGGGCCAATTTAATCCTTACAATTTCTCAAGGGAGGGGTGAGTTAAAGAAAGAAATCAGGAGTGAAGAGCAAAGTCTAATAAATTGTCCAAGTCAAAAAGTTAAACCTACCTTTCTGTGCAGCCCGAAGTTTGAACACCATATTACCATAATGAGTTTGAATCAATTTCCTGTCCGTCTAAATGACCTAGTTCTAATCAGTAAGTTAGTTTCTGAATTTGACTGTAGGTTTTGCTGAATGTTTAAATAAAGGAAAAATGAATTTTTGCTTCAACTCTGGTGACACAATATTTTTGTAAAATGTGCAGATTGTTATATATTTATTGTGCTGAGTTTGGATTTATAGTGGACATATTTTATAAGAATATGTCTTGATCGTCAGTTACTTTATCTGTTCATTTACTTACTTAGCAACTATGTATTGAGTTTCTACTCTGCTAGATAACATGCTAATTATTATTGGTAGAGAGCCAGAAAAGGGACACCTTCTACTCTCAAGGAGGTCACACTCTAGATGAGAAGACAGAACTATAAACAAGCAATTGTACTGTAGGATGATAAATGTCAGACTAGAGGTATATACTGGGTGCCATAGGTACGAATAGGCAGGCAAGTCATCTGGTACAGCTGGGGAGCTAAGGTGAATAGCCTCATGAACTTTTTCCTTGGTGGAGTGCAGAAGGAGCCATTGAAATTAGGAGCAGGTGGGAGGATGAGAGGAATGAGATATTTTCCATGTGGAAGAATATAGAGGGTTACTATTTTGAAATATTATCTAATGCATGTTTCTGTGTCTAGGACTCCTTTCCCCTGAAGCCTTTCCAACATTAAAATCAGATTTCAAAATGATAAAAATCCTCATGTATTAATGTTCTTAAAATTAATGTTACACATGGGCTTTGCTAACTTATTAGGATCAAAGTTGAATTATTTTAAGGAAAAGCATTAGCGTCCTATTTTATTTTTAAGATACATAGAAGGAAGAAAAAAATCAGCATTTATAAAGCACAAAATAAAGTAAGATTTGGGAATTATTCAGCTAATTTCATCACTTTGGACTAGGCTGGACAGACTAGAGTGATACAATTTGTTATGCAATATCATCATGGTGTCATTGTGTAAGAAAGATACATTTATTTTGCTGTGTTCTCTACATTCTGTACATTTTCTGTCATTGCACAAAAGTTCTTATTGAAAGTCTACAGCCATAATTTTTTATTGCCATAAGTATGTGGGTGTCAAAACCAATACATCTCAGTAATTCATTAAGTCTTTATCTAGGAAAGTAACGTTTGTTCGTATACTTGTATGTATATAAATCTTAAAATTATATGGACTGCAAAATAAATTCTAATGTATTGTGCTTTAGACAGAATCAATATAAATATGTATTCTTTAAAAAAAGAGTTTAAGCTTTATTACCTAGGAAAGGGAGGAAAAGAACTCAAAAAGAATGAAGAATCAATTTTTTCTTAGCTTTGAGTTTCATTATGTATTTTTTGATAAATTCATAGCAGGCAGTATCTAAAAGCAATTCTGAATTACAAGAGGCAAGCACTTGAAAGAGAAAAATGCTTTGGAATGTTAAAGGCCTTTTCTTTGCATGTCAAGTATAAAGCCTGGCTGAATCAGGGCATTGAGTTCCATATCTTAAGTCACACAGAAGAGAAAAATGTAGAATGACAAAAAATTGTTTTCCACTATTCAGAGAGCAGATTAAGATCCTTCTGAATTGTGGAGGAGTCTGAAGAACATTGGTCAGAATAGAAAGAACATTTAGATCAGTGTAGAAATTCTGCTACTGTTCTCTGGCCTCTTCCAATGGGAACCTTGGAGAAGGAGGGGCAGTGAAAGTCCTAGATGGGTTTGGAGATCTGATTCAATATTGCAGCCTACTCTAATGCCAGCAGAGTAGAGGTGGTGAGGGTGAGAGTTGGAGTGCCCTCTCAAGTCTCTCAGCTCCTGTGCGACAAAAGGGAGATGAAAATTTCCAATGTGCCCAAGGAGAGTGCAGAAGATAGCTAAGGTGTGTGTGTGGGGGGGTCCCCCTAACTGGGCTTGGAGGAGTAGTAAAAAGAGATGGGATAGGGGTTGAATCAGCAGGAAAGATCATTAAGCGCTAGCGTCTAACCCAATGACCACCATACTTTATCCATACAGAGAACAGAGGTACATAGGGTCATCAGCCAAGCAGGCTGAGGACAACCACCAAGACAAGGAGAGACAATCCTCCCATCAGCAGAGGCTAGCAATAGAGGATGACATTGGGACCAGATGCTTCTTTCCAAATATGAGGTGGGGATGTATCACTCTGGCAACAAGAGAAAGAAAGGTGATGGCTGAAAATTCTAGAAGCATTCTTAAACCTAAAGATCCCATAAGATGCTTTCCTTAAAAGAAGATTCTTAGCAGGGTTTGGACACCCTTTGTCTTCTTACTTGTAAACTCCTGGGTGGTCACAGCCAGGCCTCTCCTACACTGGCACCATTCCTGCTATATGGACACCCAGCTCTCTCTCTTCTAGACCAGACAGCTCCTTTACATTTAAATCCCATATTAGCCTCAGCCTGTCCAAAAAGAAATTCTTTGCCTCTAAATCTCCTCATTTCATTGAACGACATACCCTTCTAGCTAGGTGTCCAGACCCCTTACACTATAGCCTCTCACTCCATCATCAGCCAGTCAATAACTACCCTTAACACATGCTTAACAAATGCTTCCCCTTTTGTCCATCCCCTTTGCCTCTGCCTCATTTCAAGCCGGATACAAGGTCATGTCTCATCTATATTATTAAAGAGTCTAATTGGTTTTCTTGATTTTAGCCCTGCTCCCCCCTCCCTGGAAAATATTCCCTAAAATATAGTCAGAATGATATTTTGCAAATTCATTTTCAACATTTCATTCCATTTTCAGCAACTCTGCTCTCAGGACAGACTTTAAACTCGTTAGCTTGATAAACAAGTCTTTGTGTGATATGGTCCTAACAACTTTCCATTCTTATTTTACTTTTCACATCTTAAACTGTTAGCACTAAGAGTACTGAATATCTTGCTTTTCCAGAATCTTTTGGTTTTTACACATGCTATTTAAATTACTGGAAGCATTCC
>NW_024424230.1:36989968-36992003 GCF_017311325.1 Ursus maritimus
GAGAAAAATGTAGAATGACAAAAAATTGTTTTCCACTATTCAGAGAGCAGATTAAGATCCTTCTGAATTGTGGAGGAGTCTGAAGAACATTGGTCAGAATAGAAAGAACATTTAGATCAGTGTAGAAATTCTGCTACTGTTCTCTGGCCTCTTCCAATGGGAACCTTGGAGAAGGAGGGGCAGTGAAAGTCCTAGATGGGTTTGGAGATCTGATTCAATATTGCAGCCTACTCTAATGCCAGCAGAGTAGAGGTGGTGAGGGTGAGAGTTGGAGTGCCCTCTCAAGTCTCTCAGCTCCTGTGCGACAAAAGGGAGATGAAAATTTCCAATGTGCCCAAGGAGAGTGCAGAAGATAGCTAAGGTGTGTGTGTGGGGGGGTCCCCCTAACTGGGCTTGGAGGAGTAGTAAAAAGAGATGGGATAGGGGTTGAATCAGCAGGAAAGATCATTAAGCGCTAGCGTCTAACCCAATGACCACCATACTTTATCCATACAGAGAACAGAGGTACATAGGGTCATCAGCCAAGCAGGCTGAGGACAACCACCAAGACAAGGAGAGACAATCCTCCCATCAGCAGAGGCTAGCAATAGAGGATGACATTGGGACCAGATGCTTCTTTCCAAATATGAGGTGGGGATGTATCACTCTGGCAACAAGAGAAAGAAAGGTGATGGCTGAAAATTCTAGAAGCATTCTTAAACCTAAAGATCCCATAAGATGCTTTCCTTAAAAGAAGATTCTTAGCAGGGTTTGGACACCCTTTGTCTTCTTACTTGTAAACTCCTGGGTGGTCACAGCCAGGCCTCTCCTACACTGGCACCATTCCTGCNNNNTGGACACCCAGCTCTCTCTCTTCTAGACCAGACAGCTCCTTTACATTTAAATCCCATATTAGCCTCAGCCTGTCCAAAAAGAAATTCTTTGCCTCTAAATCTCCTCATTTCATTGAACGACATACCCTTCTAGCTAGGTGTCCAGACCCCTTACACTATAGCCTCTCACTCCATCATCAGCCAGTCAATAACTACCCTTAACACATGCTTAACAAATGCTTCCCCTTTTGTCCATCCCCTTTGCCTCTGCCTCATTTCAAGCCGGATACAAGGTCATGTCTCATCTATATTATTAAAGAGTCTAATTGGTTTTCTTGATTTTAGCCCTGCTCCCCCCTCCCTGGAAAATATTCCCTAAAATATAGTCAGAATGATATTTTGCAAATTCATTTTCAACATTTCATTCCATTTTCAGCAACTCTGCTCTCAGGACAGACTTTAAACTCGTTAGCTTGATAAACAAGTCTTTGTGTGATATGGTCCTAACAACTTTCCATTCTTATTTTACTTTTCACATCTTAAACTGTTAGCACTAAGAGTACTGAATATCTTGCTTTTCCAGAATCTTTTGGTTTTTACACATGCTATTTAAATTACTGGAAGCATTCCCCTGACCACCTTGCCCCACTCTCACAAATAAATGTTGTAGGTTTTCATCTTTGAGTCTTGTCTAATCTTTCTTTCTTTCTTTCTTTCTTTCTTTCTTTCTTTCTTTCTTTCTTTCACATTCTGTCCTTCCTCATTTTAACACATCAATTTAAATGAGCGTTCTTAGGATGGAGTCTGGGACATATTTTTATATATATTTTCCTAAATGATAGGAAAAAAGGAAACAAGAATTAGCCCTTATCTTGGTTAATGACACCACCAATCATCCTGTAACCAAATCAGAAACTAAGGTCTTGTTTTTCTTCTACTCTTTATGTTGAGTTCATCATGAAATTTCACAAATTCTGTTTCCCAAACATTCCCTTTGATCCCACTATCATTGTTTAGTACAGACGTTCGCCATCATAGCACTGACCATTTAACTCTTCCCTTTGTTTCTGGCTTTGCTCTTCAAACTACCCCAGATGGAAACCTAGTATTATTGCTCTACTATTGAAAACTTCCCTGCTTCACTAGTTGCCCATCACCCATAGTCATATATGCATGACATCAAGGATGGAAGACCCCCATTTTTCTTCTTTCTTCTTTTCCCT
>NW_024424230.1:36992011-37016593 GCF_017311325.1 Ursus maritimus
AGTGACTTTTATGCCTGTGACTTATTCATTCCATGACTGGAAGTCTGTATTTCCTGCTCCTCTTCACCCATTTTTCCCATCTTCTCCCCTGGCAACCACCACTTTTTTCTCTGTATTTATGGGTCTGTTTTTGCTTTGTTGGTTTTATTTTCTGGATTTTACATATAAGTGAAACCCTATAGTATTTGTCTTTGTCTGACTTATTTTATTTAGCATAATATCTTCTAGGTCAATCCATGTTGCTGACAATGGCAAAATCACATCCTTTTTTATGACTAAGAAATACTCTAGTGTGTGTGTGTGTGTGTGTGCGCGCGCGCGCACACACACACACATACATAACACATCTTTTTTATCCATCTATTGATGGACACTTGCATTGCTTCCATATCTTTCCTGTTGTAGATAATGCTTCAATAAACAAAAAATTGCATATATCTTTCTGAATTAGTGTTTTCATTTTTGGAGGGTAAATACCCAGTAATGGAATAACTAGATCATATGGTGTTTCTATTTTAGTTTTTTGAAGAACCTCCATACTATTTTCCACAGTGGCTGCACCAATTGGCACGCCCACTAATAGTA
The DNA here is from genome assembly GCF_017311325.1 of Ursus maritimus. NCBI lineage: Eukaryota > Metazoa > Chordata > Mammalia > Carnivora > Ursidae > Ursus > Ursus maritimus. Next base: position 36,992,597 of record NW_024424230.1, read on the forward strand.
CATAAGGGTTCCCTTTTCTCCACAACCCTGCCAACACTTGTCATCTCTTGTCTTTTTGATACTGGCTATTCTGACTGACCAGGTATAGGGATTATTTGTTTTTCTTTTTTATTGAATTGTATAAATTCTTTATATATTTTAGATATTAATCCCTTATTGGATATATCATTTGCAAATATCTTCTTCTATCCAGTCAGTTGCCTTTTTGTTTTATGTATGGTTTTCTTCATTGTGCAAAAGCTTTCTATCTTGCTGTAGTCCCAATAGTTCATTTTTGCTTTTGTTTCCCGTGCCTGAGGAGACATCTCTAGAAAAATGTTGCTAAGGCCAATGTCAAAGAGATTACCCCTGTGTTTTCTTCTGGGATTTTTATGGTTTCGGGTCTCACATTTAGGTCTTTGGTTCATTTTGAGTTTATTTTTGTGTATAGTATAAGAAAGTGGTCCAGTTTCATTCTTTTGTATGTAGCTGTCCAGTTTTCCCAGCACCATTTACTGAAGAGGCTATTTTTTTTCCCCTTTGTATATTCTTGCCTCCTTTGATGTAGATAGATTGACCATGTAAGTATGGGTTTACTTCTGGGTTCTCTCTTATGTTCCATTGGTCTGTGTGTCTGTTTTTGCTCTGGTACCATACTGTTTTGATTTTTTACAGTTTCATAGTATATTTTGAAATCTGGGATTGATACCTCCAGCTTTGGTCTTCTTTCTCAAGACTGCTTTTGCTATTCAGGGTCTTTTGTGGTTTCATACTAATTTTAGGATTATTTGTTGTACTTCTATGAAAAATGCTGTTGGTATTTTAGTAGGGATTGCATTGAATTTGTAGATTGCTTTGGGTTGTACGGACATTTGAAAATGTTTTAACAATATTAATTCTTCCAGTCCATGAAACGGAATATATTTCCATGTGTTTGTGTCACCTTCAATTTTTTAATCACTGTTTTATAGTTTTCAGAGTACAGCTCTATGATATCCTCAGTTAATTTTATTTCTAAGTATTTCTTTCTTTTGGTGCTATTGTAAATGGGATTGTTTTCTTAATTTCTCTTTCTGCTACTTTGTTACCCCTTATTTCTTTGTGCTTACCTGATGTCTTACTACTACTTCAAGACTCTCTGCTCCAATCACACTAAACCAGAACACAACACCCTTTCCGTAAAAAGCAAGATAGTAAATATTTAGGCTTTGTGGACAAAAGAGTTTTGTCATGATATTTCAGCTCTGCCATTCTAACACAAAGCAGCTGTAGACGATAATATATAGAAATGGGCAGGGATGTATTCCCATAAACTTTATGAGCACTGAAATTTTAATTCCATATAATTGTCATGTGCTATGAAATACTATTCTTCCCCCCCCCCCCCATGCATTTAACAATCTAAAAAGCATGCTTAGCTCAGACTGCATGAAAACAGGTGGTGAGCCAGATTTGGGCCATGGGCTATAGTCTGCTGACCATTACACTAAGCCTCTCTTAGAGCACCGAATGTGCTGTGAGGTATCAGGCACATGCTCTTTTTGGGTTGTTTTGTTTTGTTTTGTCTGACATGGTCCTGTTGTTTAGGCTAGAGAGCTGTAACCTAAGTGGAGCTTAAATAGAAGTTAAACTTCGTCATCATCTCCTGTGAGGAGTTCCCTAATTTTTAGACTCCAAACTGGGGAGAGGTCGATCACATCTTCTTTTATGATCTCAAGTGTCTTATGGATACTTCCATGAGAGTATTCTGCATGCTTTTATTGCAACTATTTGTTTAATTGTGTGTCTCCGCCTTTCATTGAGGGTAATGGTTTATGTTTTACTATTTTTTGATTTCTAGCTCCATGGCACTTTTGTTTTATGGGGTCATCAAGAAAAAGAACAGCAGGGAGACAAAGTCCTATTTTGCAGCTAACCATGCCATGAGCAGAAAAAATTCAGTATGTGCAGTGAGAGAAGCATCTTGGTTGGGAATAGAAAATAATCCAAATGAGAAATAAAATTTGTGACTGAATGAGTGCTATCTAAAATATAATTGACTAGGATGTGCATTAAAATATACATTCCTTTTAAAATTATAGCAGAAAAAATTCTTTGGAAGTTAAAAACAAAAGTTCAATTGTGCAAAATTAATCACGTTTTTATGTTTTGCCCTTTCTTGCATTTTATATTTCATCAAAAACTCATGTTTGGCTTTTGAAATTTACACAAGTAAGCGGAAGTAAGAAAGTAAATACAGCCCCTTTGGTCTAGAGCTAGATTTTCAAGTTATCAATTTAGAAAAGTCATTTCTCATTTTATAAATTGAGTTTATTTTAAGAAGTTGACAAGGGAGACAAAAGTCCAGAGACTTTCTGTGTTACTCTTTAGTGGAGATGTTTCTCAATATATAATTCAGAGTATAATATATGTAATTTTGTATAGAATTGCAGCCTGTCAGGCAGACTGCTCCACAATGTTTTGTTTGTAAAAATATGGATGCTCAAGGTGGACACCTGTTATACTAGCAAGCAGAGGGCCATGATTAAATGAATGTCAGCTCCATTAAGTTATTTGTAGGTAAAACATTGATTGATTGATTGATATTGCCTCACATGAGAACTAACTTATCAAATATATTCCTCCTTCTAATTTACAAATAAATTAGGACAAAGTCCTTGAGGGCAAAGTCCTTGTCCTCCTAACTAAATATCTAACATAGTAGAGCGGACTCTCATTGTGAAAGTTGGGTAGGCAGCATGTTGGGGGTGAGAGTTTATGTTCTGAAGTTTGCATATAAAGCAAAAATTGAACCTATGAAAATGCTCTTAAAAATCTATGACTAACAAAAAACAGAAGGCAGATAGAACACCTTTCAATAATTCTGGCACACTTAGTTTTTCCTGCAGCTCTGGAACAAATGAAGTACTTTGCATTTTCGGGGCCAGGCTGAACCCCCTAAGACGCACTCTATATGTTTCTATGCTATCAGGATAGTTAATGTTTAATGTATAGAATTGAGTTTCTCTAACTGAAAATATGTACACAATGTGACCTTATACATGATAGGGGTTCAATGAATATGTGTTGAATAATTGATTGAACAAATGAAAATATTACTTTTTCTAGAAGGTAACATAAAAATAAAAAATCATTATAGTTTTGTCAGCTTTCTCTCTAATATAGGGTATTTATTTACAAGGTCAGTTCATACTCTTTATAAAAAAGGTTGAAGTATGTGTTTGGAAGCCAGGTGTTATTCTGCAACTCGTGAAAGCTGGGAGCTACAGTGCTCTAGAGGTATGACTGTTAATAATAGCTACAGATATGACCTCAGTTCTGCTGGCGGCTCTACAGGTGGGGGGGCCGCTAAATGCACATAATTATTCTGGTAAAACCCCGTAGATTATCCCTGCCTTATGGGAAACAGTGATAGCTTTGCTAGTTTTGCTAAAATGTCTATGTCCCTCAAAGGGTACCTGATTGACACTTGTTAAATTAATAGTGCTTAAAAAATCTGACTTTTTCAGAATCCAGTGCAATCCAGTTGGCATGCTGCCTTTGCCCAAAATAGGCTTGTTAAAGAAGTCCAGAAATACTATGAAATCTTAGTAGCTACCAATGCTGTTAATTTTCTTGTTATTATTCTATGAAAGAGTTTCCAAACTCATTGAGTTTATTGAGGAAGTAATCATCCCCATCTGGGCATTAAAGAAACATGACCTGTTATTTTATGGGCAAAAGATGAGCAAGACCGGCATTGGAGCCAAATAGCTGTGGAAAAGTTATCATTAGGGAAACCAATAGGATTTTTTTTCTACTGATTTAAAATCAGAACCAAAATCTGAACAAAAGTTGTAATAAAGGCAGTAGCAGGTAATGGTAATTTTAAGAAGAGTGTTTTGCCGCGAAAACTTGACTTCTCAATGATAATGATGGATTTACAAACATGAAGGTTATGGGTGCCTACTCCACTCTTTAGAGGAAAAATGAGTCACCATTATAAATAAAAAGCTATCGTTTTCCTTTGGGTGATTCACATCTTAGCCATGAAGTGTGTTTTTATTGTCTTAAATGAAGTCTTTCAAAATCCTAAGTGGACTTTTTTTGTGGTAGAGATCGTTTTTGAAACTGTGGTTAACCTTGAAACAAAGAAATAATAATTCATAAGTTATCTTTCCCTTCAAATAGGTTGATTCTGATTAAGACAGAGGCAACACTACTCAAAAAATTCAGCAGAAAAATAATTTATAGCAAAATGAAGTTATTATTTTGACTGGCATAAGTGGGCAAACTCTGATAAGGAAAAAGAAATCTGTGTTTTGGTTGGTTTTTCTTTTGGACGGATTAATTTATGCTTAGAGAAATATATAGGCCCCATTTAGATATATTTGCTTGAGTTTCATGCAACTAATTTCCATAAAAGTAAAAATTTCACTCATATAATGGGAGAAACCGAGATATACACACAATAAACGTCATTTCCTTAATTTTTCAGTGTAATTTATTTTGTAATGGGGAATACAAAATATGTAAAACACAAAAATAAGGTATAAATCATAAAGTCGTTTCTGTAACTTGCATGAACCCCTTACATATATCTCTCTTTTAGGATATTTGGAAAGTTAAAATAAAGTCTTTGCTGAACAAATTATAGAATCGATCACCTAGTAATAATAATATTTTATATTTATGTAGTGCTTTAAATTTACAAAGCACTTCCGTATATGATAGATATCATGGTTTTAAGCAATATCTTTCCTTTAAAAACAAATATATATATATTAAAAGTTACCAAGGTAGCACAGGTGGAAGAATTGAAAAGAGAAAGCCAGTGAAAGATGATGAAGTGAGTTAGCCCAGAAGATAGATGATGTATTAGAAGCCATCTTAGAGGATTTCAAGGAGCAAGTAATCAATGATCTTCGTATCAATTACGGGGAAGAAGTCAAGTGAGACTCAGACCGAAATTTGTCCATTAGATTTGGCAATTGAAGGGAAAATGGGGAGAACAGTAGAGAGCAATTGTGGGCAGAGGAGGATTGACTGCAAAGCTATTGGCGTTTAAGCATCGGACCACTCAAATGCATGTTCTCCTTTATATACTTAATCACAGGTTCATATTTTAGAATCTGTCTTCTTGAAACTGGTCTCAAAACTGTGTAAGCTCTAGGTCCTACAAAGCCTGATCTATGCCTGATTTTAGAGATGGAAGCCTGATACGGTGCGTTGAGGTGTGACTGAGACAGGAGAGGACGGGCCGGCGTGCGCGAGCCATCCTTTCAAGAAGCTTGCCTGGGGTCAGTGGAGTTGTGTGCGTGTACACAGCACTGGCTTTGGGGGTGTATGACCAGTACTTGAACACGGGACCCACACTCTGAAGTGTCTCACATTTGGGATTTAATGCCCTTCCATGGCTGTCTTGAGATTCTTGACAACTGTACCTTTTAATTTCTATTTTATAAGTGAGGGCTGATCCTGTAGCCTCCCCTCCCCCACCACCCTCCTCCCGAGGAAAGATTCTCTGCGACTTGCTCCCCAACGGTCCAGTATTCCAGGTCCACTTGGCCTCAGCATCCCTGCTGCCACTCTGCCTTGCAACTGCTGCTGCCCTCTGCCTCTGAAAGGAGTTGGGGCATGAGCACAGGAAGGGTCAGGGTCGGATGTGTATGTCCTGCCATGACTTGGGGCTGGGCATGGTGACAGCTGCCCCCCCCTGGGTTAGCAGCATCATGGAGTGGTTGGTGGGTGGCCAACCAGAGGCTATGTCAGTGAGGACTAGCCTGTAGTTCATCTTGGATCCAACTACTTAGTACTTCTCAGTGTGGAAGTTTTGGGATCACAGGGTTTCACTCATTTGTGTGGCCTGGGGTGACAGACCTGTGGGAAAGGAAGATGGCTGGCGAGACTTTCCCAGATCCCACCCCGCCCTCAAGGACAGTGATGGGTTGGGAGCTGGTGCCAGGGGATCTTGACAGTCATGAGACTGGAGGGAGCACAGATGCCCCATGTGGGGAGGTGGGCACCTGAGTGCCGTGTTGGTCTCCACTTCAAGGCTCTGTGGCTGGAGCGGTCCTCCCTTCTTCCAGCTTTCCTGGTTCTGGCTGCTTTTTGTCTCTTCCCGCCAGCTGAAGCCTCCTTCTGAGGATGAGCTGCAAAATATGAATCTTGTAATTTTGGTGATATCACATACAACTTAAATACTCTGATATTTGCATTTAAAGCTGGCATTCACAACCTAAAGATGAATGGTAAAATGTATGCTAAAATTTTAACATTTTAATTTCACTATATTTAGAATGCTATTAAATAGCAAATAAGAAGCAGCATCAGTTGACAGAGCACAGAAGGCATGAAAAAATGCTTTGCATGTACCTTTAAGTGTACTTTTCCTCTCTGACAAAAGGCCATATTTTGATTTGCACTGGTCCTGCAAATTTTGTAGCTGGCCTTGTGTCTCTATGTTTAGCACAGAGAGAAAAGTTGGAGACCGAGGAGAGTTGGGGAAAGCCACATGCTTGGTGTGCTACATTCCATTTTGCTTAAGTTGGCTGCCATCACCTGTGATGGAAGCAGAGAGTTTTGCTGAACCTCCTGGTTGAGTCAGTCCGGGGTGTGTGACTGGTAGAGCCTAGTTCCTATGCCTGAGCCCTCGCTGCCAGGGAGGCTGGGGGAGCATGCGTGTCACGACTTCTGTTGCCATAATGCTGAGTAGTCTCTGTTTCATACCATGGGTCATAAAACTGGGACTTGTCCAAACCTGGGAGGAAGTTCAGATCCTACAGCAGAAACAGTAGATGCCTTACTCATATCCTTTGAACCTTACCCCTTGGGTATGCCCTAGATGGTTTTGACGTCCAATTGCCAGTGCCTTTGTTTAAAGTCCATTTCCAAAGCAAGTACAAGGAGGCTCTGCTCATTCGTGGGGCTGACCAGAAGTATTGGAAGGAACTAAATGCCCAAGGAGAAGGCCTCAGCCAATGACCGATAGAAGCTACCTCCCTCCTCTCTCCCTCCTTGGGTGGGCTAACTAGATGTGTGTTTTCTACCATTTCCCAGAACTGCCAAGTGAGAGCAAACCCTAATCTCTCACTGTGGCAGTTGGCTTGATAACATACCCTCTACTGACGGCCTTCCCTTTTCGGATACTCCTCTCTCCTAGTAATGATTCCTTTATTTCCCAAATAATCACCTTGTACTTGAATCTTTTTTCAGGGTCAATTTCTGAAGGGATTCAAACTAAGATAGGTGCTCAAAAGCCAAAAAGCCAAAAAAAAACCAAAGCAAAGCAAAACAAACACCTCTCCTCGTGACAGGTATGCATGTCTCTGCTTCAATAACAGCTCTGTGTGCACATTTCTTTAATCACACTAATCTCTCAGTAAGGTAATATTTGTCTAGCCTGGGTTAGACACAAGATCCAAGACCATGTATTTTGAGCTGTGTAGCCCCAGGGTTGGTTGCAGAGGCCGGATGTGATGGGTGTCCAATAAACACCTGCCAATGCTCCAGTGAATGAGCTTATGAATGGCTCCGTGTTTATCCAAACATGATGGCTCATGAAACATTTATATGAAAGATGTTCACCTTATTATTGTTATCTGAAATTCTGATTGAAGGAATTGTGATTACCTCTGGATTTTCCAATCTGCCCAATTTTATTTTTGGCCTGGTTGCTGTGTAGACGGAGGCATGTGATCAGCACTAATTTGTGTATGTGAGGGTGTGCAGAGAACAATGCCCTACTGTGTTTTGTCTTGTTTTGCTTTTTATTTGCTTGAAATGATGGGAAAATGTCTCCAAAATCTGTCTTCCACATGCCAAACTATATTAAGCAGCCCGGAACTGGGTAGCAAACCTTGTTTCTCTTACCTGATGCCTCCAAGTTTTTGAAAGATCCAGGAGCACGTGTCTTACCAAAGACTCAGACAAACATACTGTTCTGTCCCATGAGTTGGATCCTAGCATTTTCCATAGAGGTGTCTTTTAACATTTTTCTCACTGAGTTTTTATGCTGAATTTAAAGCCAGTGAAATATGCCAGCTCAGGGTTTCTCAAATCAGAGGATCTCTGTTTCCTAGAGAATAAGTTTGGCTCACAAGAGCTAATGCCACCCACATTCCAGAACCTTACCAGAATGTAGGCACCAAGCGAATGCCTATGCACACCCTTTACCTTCCCTGAATAAAAACATCTTTGAAAGTGCATCAGTTTGAAGGTCAAATCTGATTTCTTTTTACTTTCCCTAGTTTTTTTGCATAATCTTTTTTCTCTTTCTTAAAACAATGAACAGGAAACCATGCAGATGGCAGAGTGTGTTAAAGGCATTAAGCTCTTAATACTGAAGGAAGCAGTGAGTTCTTCAGGCACTTAAATACGGGAGAATATGCTAAAACAATGAAAGCAAAATATGCTTTCCATTGTTCCAAGTTAGAGATCATTTCTAGTTTGAATAATGGAACAGGAAAATGTGAATGCCTGGATGGGCAGTAGGAGTATCTCCAGGATACTTATCCAGGGGCTAAGCTGCTTAATTCTATCTACAATCGTAATCCCCTCTTGCGTGTAACATAACATATTCACAGATCCCAGGGATTAGGACGTGGGCATCTTTGGGGACCCTTATTATGCCTACCACAGGATGATTTATAAAACTACATAACACTAGCAAATAACATAAACTAAAACTGAGACTAATACAAGAAAGAAAGAAATTAAGAGGAGCATAAAATGGATCTAGAAATTAAGCCAACAGAAACATGCACACTAGTGAGGTCCTATATATTATACTTTGAGTTCTAAGTCAGTGATTCTTAAACTCTGGGTTTAAATCATACTTTTGAATACTATACTTTTGGTGGCATTCTTGAGGGGATTAAAAGAATCAAAACAAGACTAATTCTGTCACCCTTAATTATATCACAGTCAGTGCCCCGTATAATTGTATCTCCCATTTTTATTCAAACAATCATAGTTAGAGAATTTGACTGCCCTGAAGCACGGTCATTGCTTACAGAGAGCTGCAAACTGTGTCTGCCTTATTCTCCCATGAAATCATGAGGCACAGGTCTTGCCTGTTCTGTAAACATCTTCCTTTTGGTTCCAGCTTAATCTTTCTTTATGCCTCTCTCATCTTACTGCAGCAGATGAATCCCACTTTACACATTATTCAACAATTTGCTCAGTCTAACATTCCATTTGGTAAAAATTTCCATGACAGTGGTACTCAACTGTAACCAAAAAAAAAAAAAAAATCTAAATGCTGGTCAAAATATGGGTATATACTATGCTATGCCAGGAGGTCAAAGCACACCAGTCCTAAGCTCTCTGTCTTTAAATGCAAGAGAGATACATCTGACCTGTAACATAACTTATAACATGGAGAGCATAAAAACATTAGATTCTTCGCAGAAGGCCAACCATTTCTGATAACAACTAACCTTCCTACTGTACTTATTGCGTCTCTGATATACCCAACACTCTTCTAAGTACCACTTTAACTGATTTAACGTATGAGGGGCTTCTGTTTCTATTCCCGTTTCACCAATAAAGAAATTAAGGCACAGAGGCTAACTGACCTCACCAAGTTCCCACAGTGAATAAATAGCGATCCAGCTAGCCTGGCTTCAACTCTATGCCTTTACCATCAATAACACTGCTTCAAAGAACAAAACCAAAAATGCATCCCCAGAATCCTCCTAAAGATGACATTGTGCTAGGCTTTATATGAAGCTTATTGTTTTGCATAACTCCATCTAATTGGATATTTTTACCAATGGAAGGGGATTGAAAAACGATACCTCTGTCATTGAAAATCTTATATTCTAGAAAGCTCCTTTGCCTAGCATGCTCTCCTCTTTTCTCCCCTCCCCGTTTCATTGGTAACTCCTTCTAAAGCAGATCTTAGAACAGGTATCATTTCTTGAGGAAGCTTCCAGTACTCTCCTGTTTCCATTATTTAATTGCATTTTTGTGTTATGTGCTCAAATAAAATACTGCTCTTTTTCCTTCATAGCATTCATTTTAGTTTGTAGTTAATCTGTATGAATGTAACTGTAATTTGTTTTAATGTGTGTGTCTTCTACCGGACTGTGACATCCGGGAAAGAAGGAATAATGTCTACCGTTTGCTCCCCATTTCACCCCTAGGGGTAGGTAGCAGTCTCTGTCACATGATAAATGATTAATAGGCATTTGTGGGTTGAATTTAGGAAATCCCAGTCTCTGTGTACTTTTCCTTCATTTCACTTTTTATTAGAAGCAATTTTAGATCTCAAATTATAGGACTAATTAATTTGGTTACAAAAATGATTTTATTTCTGAAATTCTATATTTATTACATTTAGCAAAACATTATTTACAGAGATACAAGATGAACGATGATATTGATCTTAGTACTATTCACTGTTCCTTGTACATACCCTCCTTGCCTCTCACTGTATCCTACTTCCTGAGCTAAATCACAATCCAATTAAATCCAATCTTTTGCCTCCACCATCCTTCACCTGCAGAGCTGACCAATGCCAAGGAAAAACACAACCCGTGATGACTGGTAGTATCTTAAATCTATGATCTCAGCTAACTGTGCAACAGATGTTTTAATAACTATATTGGGAAAAGAAAACCCATATGGGAGTGTGAATAGTACTGATTTTTTAAAAATAAAAAACATTTACTTCAATTAACAGGTACAAAGGCTCTGAGAAAGGAGTTAAATAGCCCAAACCTCTAGAAGGTGTAAGCATGTTGATTTCCAAGGGTATATTGATTTGAGTACCAACCCGGATCTCCTTTTCTATTAATTTGTCAAAATCTGGCTTAGCTGGGAAAGTGTAGCTGTGATTTAAGGCTCCAGTACACAAACGGCTGAACAGTGAGTCCTGGAGCCCTGTCAGGGGAGAGGTGCACCTCCAGATAAATCAAATGTTTATTGACTCTTCGCTAGGGAAGTCCTTCCCTGTATTTGGCCCATTGATAAAGGCCTGCGTGAGCACTGGGAGTCCAGTTAGAGTTACACAGAAGGGGAAGGGCAGAAAAATCCTGGGTGAGGGAGTAGGAAAGAGAATGAAGGCGTCAAGAAAACTGGATTTGGGGTTTTAGAGGATGACCAAAATAGATGAAAATTGCAATGTACTTAGAATTCAAAACGAAGTGACTTTCTCAGTGTTTCTTTGTCAAATGTAGCTTGTATTTTTATCAAAGTAATACATATTCATAGTTGTTCTTTTTTAAAAAAACAAGTTTATGAAAAACAGTGATTTGCCTGCCTCGCTTCTGCCTCCCAGCAGTCAGCCTTTCTAGAGGCCACTCCTTTTGACTCTTTGAACTGTTTCTTTCTGCTCTATTTCTAATTAATATGCTCATGTTGTTATTTATTTTTCAACCTCAAGCATTTTATTGAATCCAAGTATGAAAGAGACACAATCAGTTCTCTTACCACCACACTCCCACCTACACACAACTTGCTTTTTTCCCCATTTTTCCAAATATAGTCATTCTGTAACGTGGGGTTAAGTCAGTGTTGCAGTGTTTACATTATTGGAACTGTGAGTGGGCATTTTGTGTACACTTAATATTTTTATTTATTTGATCCAATTCCCTAATGTTATAATTTTTTAAATGTTTTACTTTAAGCTTCTAAGTTTAACTCTACATTTTATTATTCTATCCATAATCTATTGGTATTAGTAGTCATTTATAAGGGGACTTTTATTGATGCTTGGTCCCTTTTACAAATTTAGTTCAACAAAATCCTGTAAAGAGCTTTAAATTTTATTTTCTATTTACTATTTTTAAGTATCTAATTTTGCCAACTAATAAACCAAACTGAGAACTTAGTCCTGATAAATCTAGCAAAGTAAATTGATAAATATGGTGATTCTTCAGTTATCCTAAACATTCCAACATGGCTGATATATTTCTAAAATTTTCATATACTTTCCATCTAAAACCCTTAAGACACAATCAAATATTCCAGAATATTAGGATTCATCTGTTGGATCCACTGATGTTGGAATGCCAAATTCTTAAATTCCAAATTAAACCAAAGGTACTGACATATTTATTATGGGCTAAATTAAACATTTTATGCTTTACCCTAAGCTTCCCTGAGTTAAAGACTGTAACACAAAGGAAACATTCACTTCTTTCCCATCTTGGTGGACGATGCTGACCAAGGTCAAAGCCTAAAGATGTTATTTTTTTGAGGTAAGCCCTTAAAAGAAGAGTTGCTCTTCTGGTCCATGTGTCTGGGATTCCAGCAACTATTTACTTAATTTTTAAGTTTAATTTGAGTCTGAATCCTTGTTTCTCCATGCCCCCCCAATCAGGTGGTTTCATTACTTCATTGCCTCATTCTGCTGGATAACGCTATGAATTCTTTAAATATTCTTTGAGTTTGCTAAAGTCACAATCTACAGATGTTTAAATGACATCCAATTTTATTTAGTTATTTTTTTCCTTCAACTTTTATTAGTAAAGGATAGTCAACATATAATATTATTTTCAAGTGTGAAACATAATGATTCCATAATCCTATATATTACGGAATGCTCGCCATAGTGTAGTTACCATCTGTCACCATACAACATTTTTATAATATTATTGACTGTATTTCCTATACTATAGTTTCTGTCTGCATGACTTATTTATTTTATAAATGGAAGTTTGTACCTCTTAATCCCCTTCACCTATTTCACCCCATCTAGTTTCATTTCATATACTTCTCGTGTTTTGATGACATTCTAAATGACAAGAACCATATCAGTTCTCCTCTAGAACCACCTGATGTTCTATTATTTCATTTTCTATCTTGAAAATATTATTTTTCATTGTTTTTGCTTTTGCTTTGTTATATTGCTCCCACTATTGTCTATAGACTCAAAGACAGGCTCTTTTTTGGTTTATATGTTCACATATCTAAAATCAGAAGTCCAAAAATGAAAGTTTAGAAATACCTTGATCAACTTACTTTGTATTTCTTCTTTATATATAATCAGTGTGATATAAATCCATGTCTACCTAAGTCTAAATTTCAATACATATAAAACACTAGTCAGTGTTTTCTTTCTTTCTTAGTAGTATATAAAATGTTGGTACATTTTAGAATCTAGGATATCTTAGATTTCATGAAATATGTCCTGTCCTTTACTTATTCTAGAACTCTCTGAGAGAAGTGTAAAATTCCTTTTGGTATCGCCAAGCACATCAGGTCATACTTGAATCCCCTTAGTCCTGGGATCTCCTATCTCCTTCTTTCTTGGGTTAGTCCCTCATATGGCAGAGCTCACTCTTGAGATCTTGAATTTCTGAAAAATATTTAATAATAGTTCTTCATTTAATAATAGTTCTTATTAGCAGTAGTAGTACTTTTTTCTATGTGGGTTGCCTTTTAAAAAAATTATTCTTTCTTTTTTTTTCAGGAATATTTGTCATTTAGATGACAAATTCTGCTCATTCTAGCGCGATCCCCAGTTTTTCTTGTTTCCTATTTTCTACTTTTTTCTTTGTTTTTCTGTTTTCAAATAGATTTTCTCAAACTTATCTTTTAAACCTTCAATCACATTTTTAATTTCTGCCACTCTGTTTAATTTCCAAGAGTTCTCTCTTGCTTTTCAAATGTTCCTTCAAAAAACTGTAGCACTTCCTTGTCCTCTTATTTATTTTATAATGTTAATTTTATTATAGAGGTTTTTTCTGCTACGCATATCATTCCTGTCTCATCCGCAGTGTTCCTGTTTGTTTGTTTGTTTTGCTCTCTTTCACATTAAATGCTTTCTTCAAGTCAGAATCCAGGGCTGGCCAACTTTCCCAGAGAGGAATCCTCTAACAATTGTTAGGGGGCTACAAGCCCATCGCCAGTGATCAGAGTGTTAAGTAGGGGCAAGAAACAGGGGAATGGGCTCAGTTAATCCAGTATTTTATCATGGTGTCGTACGTCCCCCGAACCCTGCCTCTGGGTCTCAGGCTAGAGCCTCTCAGAGGAAAAGCATTTGCCTTTAGCTTGGATTGTGGGGAGGATATGGCCTGAGTTAATGGGTGAAGACCTGGTGAGTGGAAATTTTAAAGATAACCACTACAAGAAGGAAAACAAGATCCAGTCATGTGAACCTTCTTTCCTATCCTTTTTCATTCACTCAACGACTATTAAGTATTTACTTTGCTCTTGTAAAGGACAACCCAAATACAGCAATCATCCTGAAGCCAGTCACAATTCCTATTTTAAGAGCTTAGAGACAAGTCAGGAGAACTTTCTAGAAATCCTTATGTAATTAATCAGTTAACTAAGTACATTTGCATGAAGTGCCGTGGAGCAAAAGACAATGCCGGGAGAGTACATAAGTGGAGGAATAGCATGTTCTGATGCTCGAGTGTGTGTGTAGGACCAAGAGTTAACTAGACAAGGTTGGGAGAATAGAGACAGCATGGCGGCAGGAAGACATTCCAGGCAGAGGGAATTCCGGATGTTTAAAGGACCTGTGGTCTAGAAATTGGAGGAGAGTGTTCAGGAATGGAAAGGAAGCCTGTGTAGCTGGAATACAGTGAACCTGCCAGAGAGTAGCTGCAGGGGAAGGAGGGAGGTGGGTGGGGCACTGTATGCGGATCCCCCAAAGCCAGGCTAAACATTCAGGGAGCAACTTGATCCAGTCTGTTTTTAAAAAGATAACTGTCCTTGCTGATGGAGAATTTATTGAAAGGAGAACATTTAACTGCTGTGTGGGTGTAAATGATTTGGCAAAATAAATACAGAGCCTTTAAAAATTCAGTCTGTTCATACAACTTCTACAATTATATCTGAAAAGATTTTTTAAAAAAGACATTGAGATATATACACATACATATTCATAGTTGTTTAAGAAAATGAAACATTAGTAACAATTCAACAATCACATAACTATAGCAAAAATAACTACATGTATTGATGCTGTTTGTAGCTCTTTTTGTATGTTAACTTTTAAACTTCCTTATAATTTTTGGAATAGGTAATATTAATATTCCAATTTACAGAGAAAGCACTGAGGGGTTAAGTATCTTTTCTAAGGGTCACAGAGGCGGTGGGTAGGAGACCCGGGATTCCAGCCGAGGCTGGGCTTTTTACTACTACATCAAATTACCGAGTGGCAACCAGCTGAGCAGCAAGCAGACCAGGAGATGGAATATTCTACAGCGAAATTGTAGAACGGAGTCCTCAAAGAATATTTCGTGACTTGGATAAAATGTTTATACCATAGTATTTAGTGAAAGAAATCGAGACACCAAATTGGCTATGCGTGCTTTATGACTATGTACAATAAAAGGTACATACAAGGGTGGCAGGATTATTAACATGTATCAGGCTGTGATTCTTTCGAATCTTCCTCTCCTTCCTGGATCATAGAATTGTCTCATTCTCACTCGAGGGGGCCTTTCTCCAAGCCTGTTTCTCATGGTAGGCATAGATCACCCACATCAGAAACAGCTCTAAAGACTGTAAATCTCAAAGACGGAAGTTGCAAGCTAATGATGCGCTGCATAAAATTATTCGCAGGCTTGCTTGAGAAGCAGGTTTTTCTACTGCCTGAAAGACTTTGAGCTGCGAGGAAGAAGGAGCAGCCGGAGAGAACAAGCAGATGGGAGGAAGGAACTGAAAGACCTCTGTCCCTGGGGAGGAAAACAGAGCTTTCCCTTGCAAGTCCCAGGCAAGTGTAGACACTGACTTCAAGCCAAATAGTCCTATTGTTGCTAATTCAGGAATTTCACGATTACTGGCTTGGTGCCCCTGGGCATCTTCCCTCATGCAACTGCTACCTGCAGACCTCCCCTAACTGATGGGAAATCTGGAAACCTGTGGGGAATTTAGATGTCCAGCAAGAAGGTGATGGCTGGAATAGACTTTGAGCCAGGACAACAGTGGACTTACATCTCCTAATACAGAGACATAGAAACAAAGCAGAGGAAATACAGCAGAATGTCAGCCAGGCTCATATATCGATGGTAATGTGATTTTCTTTAAATTTAATTGTATTCTCATGATATCCTGTAATGTGTAATATTTACAACCAGAGAAAATTTTGAAATGAAGGAAAGAAAACTTGGAATCTTCATCAGGATATGCATCTGGTATGTGGCACCTTCATCTCCAAACTGGGTTTGACCAAGACAGCCCCTGCGGTGTTGCTAAGAGTTCTCTTGCAAAGTCCGTCTGCATTCGGTACAACTTATAAAGCAATTCAAAGGCCGGGAGCACTTCCCTGTGAGGCACAGGCATTAATGGATTTTGCTTGGACACCCAAAGTCATAGTCTAGAATGAGAGGAGCAATCTCAGGGGATCCTAACTCCAAGGCGGGATGAAATTAGAATTTTGGGGGCTCTGTTGTACTTTGTAGTGCTGGCCTGAACCTGGTTTATAATCTCTTCTGAGTACCTCCCTCCAGAGTACTTACACCAATTGCACACATTCGCGTGACTAGGTAATGCCTTCCTCCTTCGGTAGACTTGAAACTCCTAACAGAAATTCCACTGTTTTCTTACTACTGAATATCCAATCCCAAGACTATATTTGGTGCAGAGTTGTCACTCCATCAATACTGGTTGACTGAGTAAAAACCCAGACCCCATTTATCTGTAGGGAAGCGAGGTTTTCCCCCCACGGTATTTTAGAGGTCAGCAAAGGTAAATATAACTCTGGGAACTTCTGACCTTGATCGCGTTCCATACAGAAGGTCCCGAGGCAGGGCACGAATCCCTTCCCCGTGTGGGCCAAAGACTGCTTCCTGGAGGGATGTGACCCCTCACGTAAGTTTTCAAGGGTAGAGAAGAATTAGCCGACTAAAACCCAGTGGATTAGAGGGTGTCTAAAGTGTCGTGGTTGCAGAGTGAGAGATTTGGGGGCGAATTAAGGAAAAAGATGTGACCATGAGGTGGCAGTAGTGCATACAACTTCACGGGCAGCACTGACAGGTTCAAGTTCAGGGCGGAATCCTTCACCGCAAAAGTCTGTCTGAAGGCTTTGGCCCTGGGGTTGCTAGTCTGAAGGGCAGGGGAAGGGGAAGGAAGCTGGGTGTGGGGGAGGGGCAGGAGAGGGCGGAGGGCTGGACAGGGGACGTCCCTGGGCTCAGCAGCCCTGGGGATCCCAGCTTCCCAGAGCTCCAAAGGGCAGCAGCCGCTTGGGATCTTTATGGCCCAGGGCTTATCTTATTTATTGTCAGCGGGCGTGAGGTGAGGTTTGGGGGTATGCAAAGCAGGCAGGCTGTAAATGGCTAAAAATCTGCTTGTCTGGGCTATTTTTAAAATAAATGGATGTATAAAAATTGGAGTTTGGCACCAGTCGGCTTACAGGCTAACAGATCTCAGTCTGTGGGGAAGAAGTAAACAGCCGAGGAGTGGGTACCCGGAGGCCGGCCCTGGCTCCGGGAGCAGGCTCAGGGCGGCCTGGCCTATGCGAGCAGTTGGAGTTCTTGGTAGAGACGGGGCCTTGGAGCCAGGGGAGCAGGGCAAGAAGGAGGCACGGAGGAGCCTTGCGTGTCATTCTAAGAAGGTTGAACTCTAGGCTAAACGCAATTTGGGGGTCATTGAAAGAATTTGATAGTCTCTAACCGTCTGCACTGTGTAAGGATCTCTTCATGTGAATAAAATAGGTACCTCGAGTTGAAAATACTGCCCCAGAGCCTTGCTACTTCAAATGTGGTGTTTGGACCAGCACGATGGGTACTGCCTGAAAGCTTCTGGTAAATGCACAATATGGCGTCCTACTCCAGCCCTGCGTTGTTTTTTGTTTTGTTTTTTATTCCAATATAATTAACATAGGTGTTGTAGTAGTTGCAGGTGTACAATATAGTGACTCAGCAACTCTATGCGTTACTCAGTGCTCGTCAGGTTAAGTGTAGTCTTAACCCTTCACCTGTCTCACCCACCCCCCACCCACCTCGCCTGTAGGAACCATCTCTTGTTCCCTACAGTCAAGAATCTGTTTTCTCATTTGCCTTTTTTTTCTGTTTTGTTTCCTAAATTCCGCATATGAGTGCAGTCATGTGGTATCTGTCTTTCTCTTACTGACTTATTTCACGTAGCATGATACCCTCTAGTCCATCCATGTCGTTGCAAATGACACGATCTCATTCTTTTTTATGTCCAGCCCTGTGTTTTAAGTGAGATACTGGATGGATTCCTGGGCACATTAGACTTTGAGAATCACTGGTCTAGAGTAAATGACCATAGATTTACCTTTATACTTCAAATCTAGAATTATTCAGAAGCGGTTCTCTCTCACTGATTTTTAGTTCCTTCAAAGTTGCATATGTGAAATATTTAAATGGCACGTCTTGTGATAAAAAACAGCAGTATCCCACCCACTGCTCCGTTCTGCCTGCCCAAAGGCAATCACTTTCCACTTCTGGTGGGTACTTATTTCAGACCTATGAACATTATATTCCTATTTTTTAGTATTAGGCTTTATCTACCAATTCTTCACTATAAAAGATGAGTATTTAGTATTCTTTCACCTCTGCTTTTCACCCTCCATAATAAAAATTCTCCCTTATCTTCTCTAATTAGAGTTATAATTTTTATTTAAATCAGTATTCAGTGTTTATATCAATATGGCTATGAAAATCCTACTTACAACTGAGTTTAACGTAATATTTTCTTTCTTACACAACTTTTTGTTATTTTCTTGGAGTTTTTTTTTTCCTACAAATGATTATTCATGCATCCACTACCCTTTGTCCTAAGTATAAAATTTCTCAAACAAACAAGATATTCTCTGTCTCTTTTCCGGTTTAGAGTCACCTGACATGCTCTAAACCAATCTGGTGGCTCTCGGAGCCCACTACACAGCCCTTAGCCTTAAAATCCTCTCAAAACCATCTTGGGAACACCCTCCATTTGTCTCTTATGCTGCGTTTTTTTTCCCCGCGGAGTCCCGCATCTCCCTTTTATTCACTCCATCATTTTGGTGGCCCTTGTCATCCTATAGATGCTTGAGAAATGACAGGTTTGAAATGTCACATCTCTATTCTACCTTAACCCTTAATTAGTAGTTTAGGCTCCTACACCCCTCTGCCCAGAAGCTTTTAGAGTCTCTTTCTATCCTCACTCAAGTTCCCACAATTACAGTCCTATGCTTTACTGTGGATCTAACTCTATCTACAGAATTGGAGACTCAGCGGGCCCCTGTATCCGTTTCCTAAGTCTGCCGTAACAAAGCACTACAAAGTGTGGGGCTTAAACAACAGAAATGTGTTGTTGCACAGCTTTGGGGGCTGAAAGTCTGAGATCAGGATGTCGGCAGGGTTGGTTCCTTCCGAGGGCTGTGAGGGACAATCTCTTCCATCTCCCTCTCTTAGCTCCTGGAGGTTTATTGGCAGTCTTTGTAGATGATTCACCCAAATTTCTGCCTTTGTCTTAAAATGGCCTTCTTGCTGTGTGCATCTCTATCCGTGTCCAAATTTCCCCCTTTTGTAAAGATACCAGTCATAATGGATCAAGGCCCACCCTGGTGATGTCACGTGATTACATCTTCCAAGATGCTATTTCCAAATAAGCTCACATTCTGAGCGGTAGGACTTTAACTTCTATTGGAAGGACACAATTCAATCCATAACAGCGCCTTTGAACTAGAAATTCAATTCTTTCAGTTCTAGGAAATTCTCTTGAAGCTTTTTCTTTGAAAATTTTCCTACCTGTCTTTCATTCTGTTCTCTCTGGAATATTTGTTTTTGGATCATGGAACTCGCGAAATGCTCCTATAATTATATTAACTTTCCCCCTATTTTCTGTGTCTTAATTTTAAAGTCTGTATCTCCCAACCTTTTTATTTAATTTTTTATGTTTTTCTATCATATACAAACTCACAACACCCCATCTACCCACACATTGTCTACTTCTGTGTGTATAGTTTCCATGAGTTCTTTTTGTTCTCTGAATGTTACTTTTTAATATCATCCTGCTTTTGTTTCAAGATGACACTGTATTTCCTTTTCTCTCCGGTAATATTAAAGATCTGATTTGAAGTTTTCTTTACCCACTGTTGTCTGTTTCCTCACTTTCTTTTTATTTCTTTCTCTGTCCTGGTATATTCTCTTCTCTTTACTCCTTAAACGTTTTCTCAGATTTAGGAGTAGGGAATACAAAGCTAAATTGATGCACTATGTGTATCTTCTGGGCTTGTTAATTAGTACACTTCAGTTGTGGTTGGCTGAGACATCCTGAGGCTTCAATGAGGAAAGAAAGAGAAGATTTAATATTTCTTTTAGTTTCTCTGTTTTCTTACCTTCCACATCTCTGCTCTATCTGGTGTCCGTTCTCTTGTGGTAGCTACTACCTGAAGATGTCTCTGCCCCCCAACGAACCATACCTCTTGGTACTCACATTTTTAGAGAGTGCACTTGCCTTGATTCTGGATGGGCCCTATGACTCTCTTCTGACCAACATAATGTGGGAGAAGTGATGCTGCATGACTTCCATCTCTATGTCATAGACTCTTTGTACTTTCCTCTGGGTGTCTCAGAATGCTTGCTTTAGAAAAAGCCAACCTCCGTGGATGAATTTCAACTCACCGGAGACTGCCAAGCTGTGAGGAAGACAAACTGGCTACACAGAGAGGCTATGTGTAAAGAAGAGCATCTGGTCATTTGCTGGCTGTTCCAGTCATCCCAGCTGAAGAGCCAGGCATGTGAGTGAACACTTCATCTTGGACGGCCAACTCATTCAAGCCTTCAGAGACTCCAGCCCAGCCACCATCTGTTCATAACTGTCTTAGAGAGCTCCAGTGGGAATTGTCCAACTGGACCCAGTCAGCCCATAGGTATAGTAATAGGTATAATAATAGATGATTATTTTATGTTACTTACATTTGGGGAAGTGATTTGTTACATGCCAATAGATTACAGAAACCTCTTCCGTTCAACAGGACCCCCTGTGGTATAGCCCTCCAAAGACTGTGTCTCTAATTTTCTGTTGAGGTGAGACAGAGCTGGTTGCCTAGATATGCAGAGTAAGGGTGGGCACCTGAGAGTCTAGCTGCTCCTTAAAATGGTACTTGAGTTCATTCACTGAATGAATGATCCCCTGCTTTCCAACCACACCATTACCCTCACAGCCATCAATTTCGGAACCATTTGGATATCCTGCCGTTATTTCAGGTTACTTAGTGCACGGTTTCTAGCACGGAAGCTTAGAACTCATGTTTCTCAAGTCCTCTAAGCAGCTACCCCATATCCATCTGCTTTCTGGCTTCCAAACTTCTGTTTCGGTTATTCTGCTGTTCTTTTCGTCTGTGTGGTTGTATGGCTTTTAATGATTACTTCGTTTTGGTGGAGGATCTCTAATCACAAGTCCCCAGAAACCACTTTACTAAAGGGCTTTATTCAAAGCAGAACATTGTAAACAAAATGAATAGGGACTTCAAACAGAGTGACACTCATTACTTACAAAGACGTAAGATTGAAGGCCCACTTTATAAAATTTGGGACATCACCTTCAACGACTGGAGTTCCCTGAAGGACTAACCCAGGTACGTTTTTAAGTCCATATGTATAAGAGACAATACGCAGACAGGCCAAGAAGTACTTAAAAGCACCCTGCCAGGGATCCTGAGTAAACACGACTTGAATCTATAATAAGACTTCACAGGGATTCAATATGGCACCTCTTTCCCTCAATGCCTTTCTCTTCCCCTGAACCGTTCTGCTGCACTGTGGTTCTGTAATTCATAGATAATAAAGTCATACTCAGAAATAATTTGCTACAGTAGTTTTGCTACAGCTCATCATGGAAGTATTTTTTTTTTTCTGTCATAAGTAACAAAAATAACGACTCCCAACTTCTTTCAAGATGAGTCACATTTTTTGAGAACATAGCCTGGTACTCTTAAAAAAAACATATTTTGCTTATGAAAAGCAATATGATGTCCACAAGATTCAAGAGAGCAAGGAAGCTTGGGGAAGTGTTGAAGGACAGAATTAGGTAGCAAATGATTCAAGCAACATCGATCTGTTCGGATTTCCCTTAATTTTTTTGTCTGAACATATAGCTTTTGTTTACTCAAGTCCTTAATGTGATTTAATAAGAAATCCACAGACAGACCTTTACTTTTAAATGTAGTGTAACATGGTAATCATGAGGCTTTAATTTCGAGTTAATTATCATAATATGCTTGTAGCATTCATAAAAATCCTCTGGAATCTCCAGGGAATGAAAGTATTACATTTTGCTGCCCCCTGGCAGACATTTTGTTTACTGAATAATGTGAACTGCCCTAAGGAAAATGAAAACGAGATAGAGGCTGCCCTGTGTGTATGCCTCCACGGGAGACAGAATATTCTTTTAGGTGTTTGTCGTCCTATGAGCAAATATTATCTCTAGTTGAAATTTGTTTGAATGAGGATTTTGCTGAAGCAGAACCAGCTCATCTAAATTCTTGGCTGCACTTTCTCTTAGGTGGGAACAGTTCATATTACATGAATGCCAAAGGAGGATAAGTGTTATAAATAAATAATTAAAGAGAAATGCTACCATCACCGTTTTTAGGCACTTTATTATGCACCAAGACTGTGCATCATGAGCTAACTATAGGTAGACTTGAGGTCCATATACAGTCTCAGAGGTTTCAAGGATCAAGAGCACTTTAAACCATCAATAGCGAGTGCACGAACCCACCAGAAGAGCAGAGGAATCTCGTTGAGCTGGAGGGGAGGGGTGTCGATAACACTACCTGAATCATCTTGCCCATGTTACATTGCTGTCAGAACATATAAGAAATGTCGTGTGATCTGAAAAACCCTCGACATGAGAGTCAACTCCATGTGATTAAAGATCTGTAGATGATTTCCAAAGCTGGAGCAAAATAAAATACAAAGTATTGATATTTCCGTTCCACTTGCTGTTTTTGCGAGTAGAAGAAGCAGTGAGCTACCTTCATGGTGACAGAGGAGCAGAAATTTTCAGAGTCAGTTGTTTCAACTGACAAATTTGTGGGGAGCACTTACCAAGAAGTCAAGTGGGAAATAACCTAGTTTTGCCTCATCTCATTGTTGTCAAGATGGTTCTGGAGCTAGGAGATGAGGAAAGATCGAGGGAGATCAGAGAGTGGTCTAATTTGAGTATCAGCCAGTTACTGCTGTTGCCTACTCTGGTCCCCTAGGATTTTTACTGATTTCTAGATGGGATAAAGTCGTTTTGTTTTAGGTTTTATTTCAGATGATCAGGTTTTCTTCCAAATTTATTGAATCCGAAACTCAGGGATCAACCAGAGAATTTCCATTTTAACATTTTTAGGTGATATTTAGGCAGAAATGGATCTTGGTGAAACAATTTTTGTTATACTGCCTATTTTCAACTGTATTGTCTCTTGGAATTTGATGGCAGAGAATATACATATGGTACCATATTGTAGGCAGTAGCAAATTTCCTAGATGCTTCTCATGGCTCCTTGGACAAATATCAGACATGACTCCCAGGTGGGTATACTCAATGTAAGATCTGCCTGTGTTTAAAAAAAAAAAAAAAAAAAAAAGTAATTGGAAGAGCTATGTGGTATTCTTCCTGTAATGCAAGCTTCTGAGAGATTTGGCCTGAGTTTTTATTCCAAGACTAGCATTGCTACCCTTAGCAATCTTTTTGTTTATGAAGTTCTTTTTTTTTTTTTTCCCCAATGTTTTTTTATTATATTATGTTAGTCACCATACAGTACATCCCCGGTTTCCGATGTAAAGTTCAATGATTCATTAGTTGCATATAACACCCAGTGCACCATGCAATACGTGCCCTCCTTACTACCCATCACCAGTCTATCCCATTCCCCTGCCCCCCTCCCCTCTGAGGCCCTCAGTTTGTTTCTCATAGTCCATAGTCTCTCATGCTTCCTTCCCCCTTCTAATTACCCCCGCTTTCTTTATCCCTTTCTTCCCCTACCGATCTTCCTAGTTCTTATGTTCCATAGATGGGAGAAATCATATGATAATTGTCTTTCTCTGGTTGACTTATTTCACTTAGCATTATCTCCTCCAGTGCCGTCCACGTTGCAGCAAATGTTGAGAATTCATTCTTTCTGACAGCTGAGTA
>NW_024424230.1:37019236-37047713 GCF_017311325.1 Ursus maritimus
GGCAGGATGGTTCTTAGTCTCCAAGTGTTTGAGTTTCTTCCAAATTTTTCCTTGTGGTTGAGTTCAATTTCAGAGCGTTGTGGTCTGAGAATATGCAGGGGATAATTTCAATCTTCTGGTATCAGTTGAGACCTGTTTTGAGTCCCAGAACATGGTCTATTCTTGAGAATGTTCCATGGGCATTAGAATAGAATGAGTATTCTTTGGTTCTGGGGTATAGTGTTCTATATATATGTATGAGGTCCAACTCGTTGAGTATGGCATTCAAAGCTCTTGTTTCTATGTTGGTTTTTTGCTCCGGTTCTCTGTCTATTGCTGATAGTGGAGTGTTGAGGTCCCCTACTATTAACGTATTTTTATCTATATGTCTCTTTATTCTGGTTAAGAGTTGGCTTGTGTATCTTGCTGCTCCCCTGGTGGGGGCATAGATATTTATAATTGTCATATCCACTTGTTGGATACATCCTTTAAGAATAATATAGTGCCCTTCTGTACCTCTAACTGTAGTCTTTAGTTTATAATCCAATCTGTCTGATATGAGAATTGCTACCCCAGCTTTCTTTTGAGGTCCAGTGGTGTGAAAGATGGTATTCCATCCCTTTACTTTCAGTATGAATGTATCTTTAGGTTCAAAATGAGTCTCTTGTAGACAGCAAATAGATGGGTCATGTCTTTTTATCCAATCTGCAACCCTGTGGCATTTATGGGAGCATTTAGGCCATTTACATTGAGACTGATTATTGAGAGATATGATTTTAATGATGCCATGTTGCCAGTAAAGTCTTTGTTTGAATAGATTGTGACTTTCTGTTCTGTATCACTCTTGGGGCCTTTTTACTT
The DNA here is from genome assembly GCF_017311325.1 of Ursus maritimus. Classification (NCBI taxonomy): domain Eukaryota; kingdom Metazoa; phylum Chordata; class Mammalia; order Carnivora; family Ursidae; genus Ursus; species Ursus maritimus. Next base: position 37,020,077 of record NW_024424230.1, read on the forward strand.
TTATAGAACCCCCCTAAATATCTCCTGTAGTGCTGATTTTGTGGTTACAAAATTGGCCAATGACTGGCAATTCTGGAAGGTCTTTATTTCTCCATCCATTCAGAACGACAGCCTTGCTGGATAAAGGATCCTTGGCTGCATGTTTTTCTCTGAAAGAGCTTTAAAAATGCCCCCCCGCCAACCCTTTCTCTCATTCCAGGTCTGTGTAGACAGGTCTGATGTAATTCTGATACCTTCCCTGTAGTGATGAAATTTCTTTGCCCTGGCACGTTCTACTGTATCCTTGGATCTACTATTTTGCGCAAATGCACATTGCGACGCTGATGGCGTAGGTTTGTCATGGTTGAGCTTGGGAGGGGTCCTCTTACCTCTTGACACACGAATGCTTGTTTCCTCGCTAGATTAGGGAAGTTTTCAGCTACAATTTGTTCAAATATCCTTCTAGACCTCTGTTTTCTTTCCTCCACCGCCGTCGGGATGCCGATGATTCTGACATTGGATCATTTCATTGAGTCAGTGATCTCCCGTAACCTACATTCGTGGGCGTGGATTTTTTTAAGTCCAGATTCTATTTTTGCTTTTTCTTCTACTAACCCATCCTCCAATTCGCTAATACGTTCTTCTGCCTCAGTGACCCTGACTGTCAGATCCTCTAGTTTTGACTTCATTTGGCTCATAGAATTTTTAATTTCTGCCAGATTTGCTCTCATTTCCGCCCTTAGAGATTATATATTCTCATTACCATTTTTGTTAATACTTTTTTCAAGTCTACACATCATCTTGACCATTGTTACTCTGAATTCCATTTCTGATAATTTGGTTATATCCATATCCATTAGTTCTGTGGCAGAGGCCACAGACTCATTGTCTTTTCTTTGCTGGGGGGGACTTCTCCTTCTCGTCATTCTGATGAGGAGAGGTTGTGGGGTTGTCCAGAGCCCAAATTATTGACCGGGACCCAGGCCGTGCACCCTTGTTTTATAGGGATCTTAGGGATATGGGTTTCTTCTTCTTCTTTTTTTTTTTTTTTTTAAGGATTTTATTTATTTATGTGACAGAGAGACAGCCAGCGAGAGAGGGAACACAAGCAGGGGAGTGGGAGAGGAAGAAGCAGGCTCCCAGCGGAGGAGCCTGATGAGGGACTCCTTTACGGAATGCCGGGATCACGCCCTGAGCCAAAGACAGGCGCTTAATGACTGCGCCACCCAGGCGCTCCAGGATGTGGGCTTCTTGATTTTTCAGCCTGCCTTCTGGGGGAGGGACCTGCCGTGCCGAGTCCCAGCCCTCACTTCCAGGGCCGGCGCGTCTCTGTCCTTTGTGTTTTTAACACCGCCAGCTGCCCGGCGCGCGCTCCGGAAGCTCCCAGTCTCAGTCTGGTTCCAGTGAGCGCACCGGGGCTCCGTTTCAGTCTGGTCGCGCTCATTCCCGGCTCACGGTCTCAGTCTGCTCTCTCGGGGTGCCGGTCCGCGAGTCTGCCTGCTCCCCCGTGCAGGTGGCTACCGCTTCCCGGCACCCAACGAGGCAGCTCCCTCCCCCTTCCGTTTATCTTCCGATATCTGTGCACAGTTTCATGGCTCCCCGCTTCGTACCTCAATACTCAGCGCTGGAGATGTTCATTTGTAGAGATCCAGATGCATCTTCCTGCGTCTCAGGCTGATTCCGTGGATGTTCCGGCTGGTCTGGTACCTCTGTTTATGAAGTTCTTTGGACTGCTCTCAGACTGATGAAAACAGGTTAGAGAGATTAGTACCAATATTCTCAATACTTCTTTTTGTGCAGCTAGCCCTGAGTTGAATGGTGTCTGCCTACAAACAAATGTAGGCACACCTACCCAAATATGTTTCTGATTTATATGTGTTTCATTGTCTGTGTCAGTGCTGATCTATTTACACTGAATTATAGGTTGCATTTTTGTTATTTAGGATTCTTTGTTATTTATTATTTGTTATATTTTTCTCTGTATTTGGTAATATGTTTCTTGGAGAAGACATTTACTGAGTAAGGAGGCTAAACAAGATGATCTCTGAAAACACATTCCAATTCTCAGATACAATGATTAAATAATAACTTGCAATTCTTATGAACTAGAATAATCCTGGCAATTCTATGGATTCTAAATAAGTAATAGGAACCATCTTTAATAGATTATTTTTTATTTTGTATTAATAGATTTTATTCAGTTATAGCAGTTTTAAGTTTACTGAAAAATTGCACGGAAAGTTCCGATGTTCCTCCTGTATGCCTTTTCCTTCTACAGGATCCCCTATGATAAACATCCAACAGTAGTGTGGTCCCTTTGGTACAATTGATAAATTAATATCGATAGGTTATTATCAATTAAGGTCCATAGTGTACATTAAGTTTCACTCTTTGCGGCGTACAGTTTGTAGCTTTTGAAAAATGTATAATGCCACATATTTACCATTACAGTCTTGTGCAGAATAGTTTCACTGCCCTAAATCACCTCTTCTCCACTTAATTCATCCCTCCCTCTCTTCTTCCCTCAAAATCCTTGGTAACGGTTGATCCTTTTACTGACCGTAGAGCCTTGACTTTTCTAGAATGTCACGTAGTTGGAATCATACAGTACTAGCCTTTTTGAACTGGCACCTTTTATATGGCAATATGTATTGCAGGTTGTTTCTTCTTCTTTTATCTTCCTATCACTGAATGATATCGCATTGTATGGAGTGCCACAGTTAATGCATTCACCTTTGAGTGGTATCCTGGTTACTTGCAGTATTTTGGCAATTATGAATAAAGCTATTATAAACATTACTATGCAGGGTTTTGCGTCTCATAAGCTTTGAACTCATTTGGATAAATACCTAGGAGCATGATTGCTGGGTTGTATGGTAAGCCTATGTTTAGCTTCGTAGGAAACTGCCAAATGTCTTTCAAAGTGGCTGTACCATTTTGCATTCCCACCAGCAATAAATGAAAGGTCCTGTTGCTTCACATTCTCATCAGCCTTTGGTGTTAGAGTTTTGGATTACAGCCATTCTTATAAGTATGTAGAACAGTATTCAATAAGTTGTTTTAATTTGCATTTTTTGATGACATATGCTGTAGAACATTTTTTTCATATCCTTTTTGCCACCTGTATAAATTCTTTGGTGAGGGTTGTGTTCAGACCTTTTGCCATTTTTTAATTGGGTGGTTTGTTTTCTTATTGTTGATTTTGAAAAGTTCTTTATATATTTTGTACATATTCTTTTATCAGATATGTGTTTTACAAATATTTTCTCCAAGCTTATGGCTTGTCTTTTCATTGTTAACAGTGTCTTTTGCAGAGCAGAAGTTTTAAATTTTAATGAAGTTCAACTTATTAATTATTTATTTTATGGATTGAGTCTCAAAAATCATACCCATGCCCAAGGTCGTCCTGTGTTATCATCTAGAAATTTCATAGTTTTGTATTTACATTTGTGATACATATTGAGTTAATTTTTATGATGGGCATAAAGTCCCCGTTTAAATTTTTAAAAAATGTGTTCTGTGGATGTCCAGTTATTCCTGTATCAGTTTTTGAAAAGACTATCCTCCATTGACTTGCCATTGAGAGACTATTTCTCCATTGAATTGCCTTTGCTGTTTTGTTGAAAATCAGTCAACTATATTTGTGTGACCTATTTCTGGGCTCTCTATTTTTTTTTCCCATTGTTCTATTTATTCTTTTGCTAACACTACACTCTTTTTAAAAAAAGATTTATTTATTTTAGAACGAGAGTGCGTGGGGGGGGGGCGAGGGACACAGGAGAGAGAGAATATCAAGCAGAATCCCCACTGAGCGCAGAGCCCAACACCTCTCAACCCAGGACACTGATATCATGACCTGGGCTGAAATCAAGAGTCAGATGCTTAATGGACTAAGCCACCCAGGTGCCCCAGTGCTACAATCTCTTGATTATTGTAGTAAATCTTAAAGTTGTCAGTTCTCTGTGTTTCACTTTAGAATTCTTTTGGCAATTCTGTGCCTTTTCCCTTTCCATATAAGTTTTAGAATCATTTTATTGATATCCACAAAATAATTTGCTGGGATTTTGATGGGGATTACAGAATCATGAATCTACAGATCAAGTTGGGGAAAACTGACAACAATATTGAGTATTCTTACATATGAATATGACCTATCTCTCCACATATTTATATCTTTAATTTCTTTCACCAGTGTTTTGGAGTTTTAAAAGAGAGAGTGCAAGGTGCAGGAGGGGAAAACGGAGGGGGAGAGAGAGAATCTTAAGCAGGCTCTATGCTCAGCGTGGTGGAGTCTGACATGGGGCGTCCCTGCCCCTGGAGTTTTTTTATACAAATTATGTTAGATTAATACCTAAGTATTTTATTTTTGTGTGTTAATGTAAATGGCAGGGTGTTTGTAATTCAAATTCCATTTGTCCGTTGTTGATTTATAGGAAAACAATTGGCTTTTGTATATTACCTTCTATCCTGTAACCATGCTATAATCTCTTATTAGTTCCAGGATTTGTTGTTGTTGTTGTTGTTGATTCTTGGGGGTTTTCTATAAAGACCATCATGTCACCAGTGAACAAAACTTTATTTCCTTCTGCCCAATCTGTATGTCTTTTATTTCTTTTCTTGTCGTGTATCATTATCTAGGAATCCCATACAATGTTGAATATGAATGTGAGAGGGAACATCCTTACCACTTCGCAATCAAGGAGAAAAGTATCCAGTTTCTCATTATGAACCTGATGTTACCTGCAGGTTTTTTGTAGATGTTCTTTATCAAGTTGAGAAAGTTCCTTTCTATTCTTACTTTGTTGAGTTTTTATTATGAATGGGTGTTGGATTTTTCCAAATGCTTAAAAAAAATCTATTGATATGATCATATGAATATTTTTTCTTTAATTTCTTGATTACATTAATAATTGATTTTTTTTTCTTCGATGTTGAACAAGCCTTGGATGCTAGAATAAATACGACTCGGTTATGTTGTATAATTCTTAATACAACATAGATTTGATTTGCTAATTTTTTCGATTTGCTAATTTTTTCGATTTATTAATTTTTAGATTTGATTTGCTAATTTTTGTTGAGAATGTTTGCATCTATGTTTAAGAGAGATATTGGTCTGTAGTTTTCCTTTCTTGTAATGTCTTTGATTGGTTTGGTGTTAAGCTAATGATGGCTGGATAGAATGGGTTTGCAACTATTTCCTCTCCTGTTTTCTGGAAGAAATTTTGTAGTATTGGTATCACTTTTCCCTTAAATGCTTGGTAGAATTCACCAGTGAAACCATCTGGACCGGATGTTTTCTGTTTTAGAAGTTTATTACTTATTGGTTTGATTTTTTTTTAATCTATATAGGTCTGTCAAGGTTATCTATTTCTGCTTGTATGAGTTTTGGTAGATTTTCTCTTTCAAGGAGCTGGTGTATTTTACCTAAGTTATCAAATTTTTGGACATAGAGTTGTTTATAATATTCTTTTATCATTCTTTTAATGTCTGTGAGATCAGTAATGATAGTTCCTCTTTCATTTCTGATATTAGTAATTTGTTTTTTCTTTCTCCCTTCCTTGGTTAACTTGGCCAGAAGTTTGTCAATTTTATTCATCTGTTCAAAGAAACAGCTTTTGGTTTCATTGATTTTTCTCTATTGATTTTCTGTTTTGGATTTTATTTCTCCTGTAATATTTATTATGCATTTCCTGGTACTTGCTTTAAATTATAATTTACTCTTCTTTTCCTAGTTCCCTAAAACTAAGTTAGATTTATTGATTTTAGATCTTTCTTCTTTAGTAATACATGCATCTAATGCTATACATTTCCCTCAAACAATGCTTTTCCTGCACCCCACAAATTTTGATAGATTGTATTTGCATTTTTGTTTATTCAGAATATTTTAAGGATTTTCTTGAGACCTCCTTTTTGACCTATGTACTGTTTCAAAAGGTATTGTTTAATGTTCACATGTTTTTGGATTTTCTGGCTTTTTTTCCCCGTTATCGAATTCTAGTTTAATTTCATTGTGGTCTGACAGCATACTTGGTATCATTTCTATTCTTTTAAATTTGTCCACAATGATGGCCAACCTCACTGGCCCAGACACACAGAGCAGAGCCTTCACATACGATACCATATGTTGGCTGTCATGGCCATCCAGAGTCTGCTCTTGCCCTTTGAACCCAGCTATGGAGTCTATGTAAATGTCTACCACTGGGCAATGGTTAAAGTGACAGGCAACATGGACATAAATGCCACCCTGCCTGTGCAACCTCTTCATTTGTCCCATCTGCCTGTTAAGTTGGGACCCTGAAGTACAACCCTGACATTTCCCCCTTCCAAGGGCTTTTAGCACCTGTGCAAATGTAACTATGTTTATGTAAATTGGAATGTCCAGCCTAGAAGCCTCCTGAAGTCACCCCCACCTGACTATTATTGCTCTGATTCCTTACCATTTTTGTTCTTGCTTGTCCCAGGGGATTGGTGATAGCAGGAGAAACTCCCAGTGGCATATTCCTGTTGGGCTAGAGACATTTAGCTAGGCCTTCTGATATTCCAAAGGCATATGGGATCCTTCAGGGTATGGAGGAAGCCCCCATACCCACTCCAATCCATTCCTAGATCTCTGGGTGGTTTGGGTTCCCTTCTCCCTGGATCATGAGGAACAGAAAGTGAAGGTCATGGAGGGCTGTCCTGGGCCTTCCCCAACATGGCCTGAACTCAGCCCTAGCACACTTGGGCCTGTCTGGAATCTCCCCACACCTGCCTAGGGCCCCTTTGAGGAAGGCATTGTTAACTGAGCCTGCCAGGAAACCAGGAGGTTGTATGGCTTGGCCCAGTCCTTGGCTGTGGAGGGCAGTAAGGCTTCCAGCTGGCCAAGTAGTCCAAAAAACCCACCGGGGCTTGGTATGCATGGCTATGGGCAAGTGCCTGGATTCCCTGTGTGGGAACTCTGTTGATGAGTGAAAAACATCCACCCTTGGGTGGGGACTGTGAATGAACCAAAATGTGGTTTATTTTGGTGACTGTTCCATATGAGCTTGAGAAAATGCATATTTAGCTTTTGTTGGATGAATTATTCTATACATGTCAATTCAAACCCTTTGATTGATGATGTCAGCCAGTCTATGTATGCCTCCTTCTTTATTGTATGTGGACATTACACTTAGATTTTATTCAGCTTTTCACTGTCTTTTAGTCGTAGCTTTTTATGAATTATGACCCTCATATACCTTTACTCCATGTGGTTTGTTTTGGTGGGAAACATTCCCAGAAGTGGGTTGCCATTTGTGTAACGCCAGCCCCAGGGCCATGATGCCTGCACGTCACACGGGGCCCTGTGTTCTGAGGGGCTTCACAGTTGGTTTAATGCTCTATTGTTCCTGTCTTTAAATTCTTAAAAATTTCATCTTTGAACCTGTGATTTGTAAGCGAAGTCCAGCAGAACAGGGGAGGCAGGCACAACATGCATTTATCCCTTGTCTGAGCCAACCACTTAAAAAGCAAATGATAACACAGAGGGAAAGGCAAGCATATGGCCACCCATTGTTGCTTTGCCTTTCAGTCCTTCCTTAACTCATCAGTAAGCTGGAGGTAGAGAATGTTGGCAGAATATGTATGTGTGTGTATATATATACATATATATATATATGTGCAAAATAAAAACAGCTAAATTAGTCTTGTATATCACCTCTGGCATTTTGATAAGAATAAAATACGTATACTCGCGTGAACTATAAATATGAATTGTGCAACTTAAGTGACTTAACATGGAAGTTAAATGTCTGTATGTTTGCATTTAAAACTGCTCTTGAACAATATAAAGACAAACTATTAAACTTATGTTAATATTTAAATTTTTAATTGTTCTTTAACTAGCATAACAATAGCGAGGCAATAAAGAGCATGGCAAGTTAAAAGAAACACCATGAAAGAAAGGAAACGTCTTTATATTTTAGTACTTTTAATCACATGCTTTTCTTCTTTTTGTACAAAGGCCCCACATTTTTATTTTGCACAGGGCCCTGCAAATTATGTGACCAGCTCTGAACTCTTGAAGAAATAAATATTAATTATAAACAACAAAGAAGTTCGTTGCACTGAAGTGGTGATTTCCTTAAAACATTTGCTGAAAGTAATGACTTAACTTCTCAGCAGAGAAGCTGTGTAAGGAATTACAAAGACAGTGATAGATTTTTTTTGACGATTTAAAATAAAAAACTTTTGTACCTAAAGAAAAATATAAAATTAATAATAAATCGGTAAACCACTTGTGAAGATGACAGGTAAGGAAATAATAATTTTATATCTAACAAGATTTTCCAAATCATTAGGTAAAGTGTCCAATAAACAAACTGGCAACACTTATCAACAGTTTATAAAAGAAGCAATGCAAAATATGAATCACCATAGGAAAAATATACCTTTACTGATGATAAAATAGTAAAAATAAATTTAAAAGAGTTTTTGTTTGTTTTTTAATACCAAGTTGACATTGGTTGTTGTGCAATGAAATAATCATACATATTTACTGCTTCTGGACATATCCAGTTCAATAAAGACTCATTGGAGGACTGTTTGGCAATTTGTGTTAGGAGCCTTCAAAGAAATCCATTATGCTTTGATCCATAGCTGATTTCTAGGAATTCTATTTAAGCAAATTATGAGAGATATATTGAAAGATTTTTGTATCAGGCCGCTTTTTATTTTTCAATATTATAAGTAAGGTATGGTGGTGATTTTAAAATAGGTCCATACATTTTTCACCTACTCCCTCCAAAAGGTGAAGCCCAACTCACCTCCCCTTGAGTGAGGGGAGGGCCTAGTGCCTTGGTTCTAAGTAGAATATGGTAGAAGTGATGTTGTGTCATTAGGTTATAAAATGCATCACCGTTTCATCCTTGCTTGCTCTCTTGGTGTATTTGCTCTGGGAGAAGACACTCAAGCAGCCCTGTGGAAAGGCCCAATCAGCAAAGAACTGAAGTATCCTGCTAGGAGCCATGTGAGTGACCCGTCTTACAAGGGACTCCTCCTGCTCGGCAGGTCGTCTAGCAGGTTAGATGCAACCGGAAGTGTCAGTGGTGGGTAGGAATGCTGTAGGGAATCTTTGGGCAGGATCCTACAGGGAATCACAGAGATTATAATATTGGAGCAAAGCATTGCCATTTTATATAATTTGAGCTGCCCATCAAACTGGTGTTGTTTGACCCACCAACCTATACATTTGGACACATACAGCAGCACTCATTATCAAAGGGAAGGGGCATGTCCTGGATTAGGCTCCAGAAGTTCCTGAAAGCACAAGGTGCAAAAGAAAGCAGGCCCGATGCCCCCGGCCTCTATTGGTACTATATGGCCTTCTTTCTCAACCTGTTCTCGTAGGGAGCTCTCTATGATCGGTTGACTATGAGAAAAAGAACTCGGGCCCGATTTTGCAAACATGCTCTGCAAAACACACAGGCACCACCAACACAGCTGCAGCACCAGCATCCCATTCCAGGATGGCCCTGAAATTAGTGATAAATGGCAGAAATTCAAATTGTTCATTTTTCCTAAAAGGAGGGATGGTCGGAATTATGGATATATCCTAGTCCTGGACTGTAGCTAATGTCACAGTCCTAAACACTGTGGCTAGATGGGAAGTACGTTAGTGACAAGTAAGGAAGCAACACGAGGGGCTAGGTAGGGAGAGAGAGATAGGCCACTCTGTGATCCCCCTCACAGAAATCCCCAAAATGTGGAGGTGTGGGGAAAGAGAGATAAGGCAACAAACCAACAAACTGGACCACCCTGCCCTAGGCGTGTGGGGTGGGTGTCTTTTTTTATGGTAATCACCTGTGACCAACAAAGAATAACCTGACCCTAAAAAGGAAGTAGGCCATTGACGGTGTTATCACTAGTCCTTGCTCAGTGGTGATATCAATACCGTTGTGAAAAGGATTTAAGTTCCCCCCGCCCTCAGGGGCAGCCCTGTGGGGACCCCCCCCCTCACTCTTGAGAGCTTTTTCTTTATCTTCACTTAAAAACACACTGGGTGTTATACCCAAATAATGAATCGTGGAACTTTACATCAAAAACTAAGGATACTGCATGGTGACTAACATAACATAATTAAAAAATATTATTAAAAAAATTTAAAGAAATAAAAACTTTTTTATTATTATTATTATGTTACATTAGTCACATACAGAGAGCTTTTCTGTATCCTCACTTAATAAACTTCTATCGCTTTACTCACTCTCCTTTGTCCTGAGGTCAGTTCTTTGACTCTGTGACACAAGAACCTCGCTCTCCCGCTTCACAAGGAGGCTGAGGGAAGGTATGTAGGTAGACGCAGCGTGAGGATAGTTGCGCCCCATGATGCTCACCGAAGGGTGATTCCAGCAGAAGGGGATTTTGATAATCAGGATCACGTGGTTTTGCGGGTGTTGGTGAGCTTCCTTCCCTAGCCACTCCTGTCACTTACCCGTGAGCTCAGGAAAAAGAGGCCATTGCGGCAGGAAGGGAGGTTATACACGGCCTCAGCCACACGAACTTCCACTCCCCAGGGTTAACCTGGATGCAGCCATGCTGACAGTACTCAGACTGCCTCCCAGAATGCCTTCTCTGCTGGCAATGCTTCCGTCAAAACTTCATGTGTGAGCTTACAGGACACTTCCTCCGTCATCATGGCATTCACACATCATTGCTCATGACCAAGGAAATCACTTTACAGCAAATGAAATGGAGCAATGACTCCTGCTCATGGAATTCACCACTATCACCGTATTCATCATTGCCCTGGACAACTGACTTGACAGACTAACTAGTGGAATGACCTTTTAAGGGTTTAATTATGGCACCAGCGAGGGTGCAATACCTTGTGGGGCTGGGGCAGCATCCTCCAAGATGTGGCATGTACTCTCAATCTGCATCCTGTATTTGGCATTATTTCTCCCATAGCCAGGGTCCAGAAATCATGGGATGGAACTTTGGGCTCTGCTTGCCAGCATTTTTAATTCCAAAGAGAAGAATGCTTCCCCCAGGGGATATAATTCCATTGAATTGGGAATTGAGATTGCTATCTGACTAATTTCGGCATTTAATGACATCGAACCAACAGACAAAGAAAGGGATTCCTGTACTGGGTGAGGTAAATTTTCCTGACTGTCAAGCGACAATTAGTTGATACTCCACAATGAGGGTAAAGAGGAATATGTCTGGAAGGTAGGGATCCCTAACCCCTGACCTTTTTCTTTCCCTTTAATTTGAATGCAGCTTTTCTAGTAAAAATTGATGCCTCTGTGTCTTGCTTATTAGCTTTTTCTTGATTGTTTATAACCATTCATGAAGTGTACATTTTGCTGAATATAGGACTTTAATTCATTCATTTTGCAATTATTGAATGAATAATGAATAGGGAGTTTGGAGTCAGAAATTACTCAGCACAGTGGCACCAATCAGGATTTGTTCCCCTAAAATCTCGGTTCCTAATTCTCCTTTATAACTAGCAATGTATTTCCAGAGTAATAAAGTAAAATGATCCACGAGCAGTCACTCCTTACCATAGTCACTTTAATCCTGTACACAATTTGTGATCCTTTTTCGTTGCCCTCTAGGCTCCTTTCCTTTATCTCTACATTAGCAGTGTGGTTGCTGAACAAATTGCTTCAGGCTTTTAAAGGGAATAGACAAGACTGCTTTTTGTCGTGATTAACTTTTGGGGTTTATGAAGAAAGCTGCTCACAAGGTGTGGGCAGAAATCACCAACTACCCATATGTTGCTGGCACCAATAGCGTGTAAAATCTAAGGCGTAAGTCTGCACAATCAAGCTTGCATAACTAGTAAGAACCCTTCATTTGAAGGTTGGAGGTTTTGTTTTGTGTCCTCTTAATTTTTCTTACCAATTATTTAACCTCTAAGAGAGTTACCACCATCTATCTTTCATTGTTTTGGAAAATATTTTAAAATAATGTCAAGTAGGAAGAATTAAACGGAAATGGTGAGAGTGAGTTGGAAATTTTGAATCCAATTCATTTTTTCAAGAATTCACAATATAAATCAACTTGAATCAGATGGTAGTTAGGTTATAAAAAAAATACTATTTTTTTGTGAGTGGGAATGTTCAGAGGACTTTTATTGGCTTTATTCTGAAATATGAATGGTATTCTGTTATTTATACCTAATCATCTCTCTTAAAGGTATTTCAGGAAAATATCTGGCCAAAGTCCTGTAGGTAAAATATTTCTACTTCCATTTTGAAGAGGAGAGACTACTGGAGTTCAGAGAGCTAACATGGCATGCCCATAAGTCACATATGCGATGGGATGGGGCTGAGAATCCAGATTCTTTTCGCCCATGCCCATGCTTTGAACATTCAGGAAGGCAGGGGGTGCAAAGTGCTTTTTTTAAATAGCTTGTCTTTGTTTACTAGGCTGTCACAGCCTGAGTGATTACTGGCACATTTGCCACTTCAGAAAGCACAGAACAGATTGTCTGTGGACATAAGAGTAGGGATAGATGGTGGGGAAGTTCATTGAGAAATGGATGGAGCCCAAAGAAGGGGAGATGTCCATTCTAATGCCTGAGTAATTCTAGTGACACATTTCTAGTCTCATGGGAGAAACCAATGCAGTGGTCACTGAACTAATCTCTGAAACATGTAAGCCATTTTCAGTTCTTTACTTGTACCTGAATTTACTACCTGTGTGGTTTTGATGTGAAAGGCTGGTTTCTTTAGAATCTACAACACTGTTACCTAGTTCTAGAAAAAGCAAACATTTAAGTAAGAGATCTTCAGGTAGGTGAGTTATATTCTGCAGACAGAGATCAATAAAATAGGGAAAGACGTGAAGCTAGGCAAGTGTAAATTACTAACATTGTAGATTTCATTTAAATAGAAAATATTGATTAATTTACCTTGCGAGAAATTTTGCAATATAACATCTAACCAAATCACATTTTAAACAAATGATTGAATTAGGAAACAAAATTTAAATATCAGTCTCATTTGCACCCTTTTGAGAACAGTTGTGTAGCATAGAGAAAGGCACCATGAAGTGAATCAGGAACTGAGACTCAAGAGTCAGAGGGATAATGGTTTGAATGTAGGTTCCATTCAAAGTGTTCCATGTAGGGACACCTACATGACCCTAGGCAAGTTAGTCACCTCTCTAAGCTTCATTTTTGTCACCTGTAAAATGGGAATGATAGTTGCAACAGCCTCTTAAGGTTGATGTAAAGATTAAACGACAGTCCACATTGTATTTAAGCTTTTACTGTACTATATTTACATTGTATGGCTAATAGAACATACTACTGGCAAGTATTAGGAATATATTTATTCTCTTTGTGACCACAAAATCAAGATCAGATACCATGAATGTGTGTATCATAGGAGGTGGGAATGGAGTAGTCAGATGGTTGGCTGGATTCATGTTTGGGAGTTCGCAGTTGCATCCAAACAAGCAGAAAGGGATTGAGAGGGATGGTGAAGAAGTGCCTGATGATGCGCCTAGTAGACTAGGCGGAATGTGGAAGGAAGCGCAGCCCTGAATAGGGCGAAATACAGGAGAAATTGGAGAAGTTCAAAGACTGAATCCAACTCCAGGTGGAGATTGAAAGTATGGGTGGGTGAGAGCTGGGAAGACAGAGATTATGCTGAGCAGGTTGAGAATTGGTACGTGGGCTTTCTGAGGTGCAGCAGTTGTGGGTAACAACAAAGCCAAGGTGTAGTCATGCTGCAGAGAAGGGGAGAAGGGGCCACTTGTAATTAATTGTAACGGTCAGGGAATCATGAAGCCAGAGTGACAGATGAATGGTTTACATGTTCATGGAAGTGCCCAGAACGATGACAAAAGATGGCTTGAAAAATGAGCAGAAGGGGGTAAATTATATTAATGAGGAAGAGTAAAGGCTGTAGTAGCCAGGAAACTCAGATCTCCACAGAGGAGGGTTTTTTGCAGGAAGCTTATCCAACATTTAGCAGCTAGAAGGCAAGTGACCCTCTTTGCCTTGAGGCATTAGGAATTTCTGAGAGTCTGAACTTGAAAGAGGTCAAAGGATAGCAGTATTTGGAAGGGGAAACCAGGTTTAAGATAAGACTAGGAGGTGAAGAGGATGGAGGATGATGATTCTCACCAGCCTACATTAGAATCCTCCCCAGGGCTTTAAAAAATCACCTGTGTCTGAGCATTTCCCAAACCAACCTTGTCTAATTCTCTCAGATGGGTTTTGCCAACTCTATTTTGTAAAAATTCAAAATTACTTAATGGGATGTTTAGGCGAGAAGTTGCTTAGATCAAGAATGAATCGGTTCGGGGGAAGGGTAGAGATGACTGAGTGTAGAAAGAGAGGTGATCTCAGGGGGCAGGCCTTTGAGGCTGTAATGGGACAAGAGGTCTCAGTGCAGCTTTCTAGGACCTTCCATCACTCCCAGAGCTGACGTTGTGTGGCAAAGGTAAGGAAGACAATACCTGCTGTGAGGAAAGATTTGGGTGGAAAGGCCAGAAACTGTTTATTTACTTTTTCTCTCCTTCTCTCTCTCTCTCTCTCTCTCTCTCTCTCTCTCCTGGTTTCTTTCTCTAGAGCCCAGAGGTCTGTGGACATCTGCGGCTCCTATGAAGTGTAAGTGACTTACTTCCCTTTGGTTACCAGTGATGTCTATCCTGTGCCTGCTAGTACTATTCCCTTTCCCTGTACTCAGAGACCAGGCCCAGGCCCTGCACCTGTTTTCTCAGAATCTCTTCTCACAAAGCACCAAGTCAGGTTTCTAAAGCAACAGCATTTGGATTTAAGGGTGATCTGGGTGGTAGATGGACCCCTCAGTGGAAGATGCTTCAAGACATCCTCTGCACTGAGTGTCTGGACACACTCCGAACAAAGAAGTGAACACTGCTAGGTGAGGTGGTTCCCAAGTCATGAGACCCTCCATTCAGAGTCCTGGGCACCCACACCCTTCTCTTTGGCAGTAGCTAGTCCATCTTTTTCATTTATATGGCTGTATACATAGCTGCCTGTGCATAAGCACCTCTCTTGGCCATAAATTCTCATGCCCTGCATAATCATTAAAAAAAAAATTAGGCTTTTTATCTTCGTTTATAGAATATGTAAATATATGTATTTAATTTTAACTCCCTCTTCCCCCTACTCCGAGAGCTCCTTTATGCTGATTAAGTCCTAATAAGTACAAAGTTCAAATTGCCCATCTCACTTTCTCCCTCCAGTTATGACAAGGGCCCCACAATGGAAGGCAAATGGGGAGCATGGATTTTGATCAGGCCCCTACCATTGTTCTGGGAAACCTTTAGATTAATGGCAATTGAACATGCTTATGCTGGGACCTTGTTTATCAAGGATTTCTCCTCAGGTGGCCAATTTCCCAAATCCAAACTGGTGGTTCAGATTCCATCATATTTACTTATCCTTCTGGATTTACTCCCACCCATAAAAAAAATCTGGAGGCTCTGTGAGTCTCTCTGAAGTGTGTGCTTTCCCAATAAAATGTGCCCAAAGTAAGTTGTTTCAACTAAGCCTAAAATTTCCAATTTTGTGTGATGGTTTGTAGCAGAAGACTCTTTGGTGTGAACACATGCATGGAAGCCTTTTTCCTTTTCTATCTCAGTGTGAATCAGAAATTTTACAGAGAGCAGGTTACCCTTCAGATCATTAAGTGTCCCTTGGTGTGTTCTGAAGATGTACCTCACCCCACTGCCACCCCATCCCCATCTCCATTACTATACTGGAAGTGCTCTGGGAATACTGATATGGTACCAGGCCCCCCCAAAATGACCTAGGAAATCTCTATCTCCTATCCCAGATTCTCCTTTTTCAAGAGTTAATGATCTATTTGACAAATATCTGTTGAGCAATTATGTGCTGCGTCTGAAGGAAACCAGTGGTTAAGAAAAGAAAGGTACAAATTCCTGTCCTTTTAGTGCTTATCTATTCTGGTGGGAGAAACTGGACAATGAACAAAATATTTAAGGAAAGGTAGATGCTATTATATGGTGATATGCCCTTTGGGGAAAAAAATAAAGCAGAGAAAGGGATGAAGATATTGATGTGATTTATTTTAAATTATAATTTTTAAAAAAAATTTATTTGTCAGAGAGAGAGAGTGAAAGAGCAAGAGAGAAAGAGAGAGCACAAGCAGGGGGAGAGCAGGCAGAGGGAGAAACAGGCTCCTTCTGATGAGGAACTGGATCCCAGGACCCTGGGATCATGATGGGAGCCAAAGGCAGACACTAAACCAACTGAGCCACGCCCAGGCATCTCTTAAATTACAGTTTAAAATAGGGTGACTGGAAAAGGCCTCACTGAGAAGGAGATGTCTAAGAAAGATCTGGAAAAAAGATCTGAGAGAACAAGCTAGGTGCGTATCCGGAGGAAGAGCATTCCTGGTGCAAGGACCAACAGGTGCAAAGGTCCTGAGCTGGGAGAATTTCTGCTATGTGTGAGGAATGGCGACGAAGCCAATACGTCTCTATGTCTACTATGACATGAAATGTGGGGAAATATTAGAAGATGAAATCAGAGATGGAGCTGGACCAGGTTGGAGGTGGGCATTGGGGGTATAAGGGGAATCAGATCATAAGGGACCTTGTAGGCAATTATAGGTGCTCTGAGTGAGAGGGAAGGGCATGGAGCAGAGTAACACAATCTGAATGGGGTTCACCAGGCTGCAGGATTGAAAACGGCCTTCAGGGAAGTAGGGCAGAGCAGAGAGATTGGTTAGGAGGCCATGGCAATAAAACAGAGGAAAGATTTTAGTGTATTGGGTTGGGTGGTAGCATTCAGGGTGGTAAGTATTGATCAGATTATAGCTGTATTTTGAATGTGGCATTGAGAGATGTGTCAGATGTAGAGTATGAGACAAAGAGGAATCAGAGATGTGCCCAAGGGTTTTGGCTTACGGCTGGAGGAACAGAATTATCTGGGACTGAAAAGATCAAAACCAAAGAAGGAATAAGTGTGCTTGGGAAGACAAAGAGCTCGGTTTTGAACATAGGTTGAGTCAGAGATGTATTAGACATCCAGGCGGATATCCTGAGTAGGCAATCGGATTTATGAATCTAGAGTTTAAGGAAGGAATTTGAACCTAAGATAAAAATGTAGAAGTTTTCAGTGTGTATTTTATTTAATACCATGAGAAGGGAAAGCATTGGGGGGGGCATGGAATTAGATAGAAAAGACATGATTGATAGTTTGATAGTTAATTTCATTCCCTTAGAAATAAATTACGCCCCTACCCAGATGGGTATGACCTTACTCTGAAACACCCAAAACTCATTAGAATAAACTCATCTGGCCTGAGAATCTTTCCCACAGTCCAATGGGAATTGTGGGTCACCAGCAGATCTGTCAATGTGGAGCTGCATCGAGCACAAATCTGTCCTCTGGCACATTCTATACTTCCTCTAACGTGAGGCCAGAAATATACCTACATATCCATGTAGAGCCCCCAAGTTCTTTGCTCATGATTTTTGTGATGCTTACTGTTTGAGTAAAAATAGCATCTAAGAACAAGTACGGGCAGTCTAAGTCCGTAGACTGAAAAACCATGTTTCTAA
Source organism: Ursus maritimus (assembly GCF_017311325.1). Taxonomy (NCBI): domain Eukaryota; kingdom Metazoa; phylum Chordata; class Mammalia; order Carnivora; family Ursidae; genus Ursus; species Ursus maritimus. The sequence goes on from NW_024424230.1 coordinate 37,037,591, forward strand.
CACGGTAGCAGTGTCCATGGAGACCCAATTTACATGACTCTCCAGAATATTGTCTCAGACTAAAACAACTGCATTTAGATGACACTACACTGAGGGTCTTTCTTGAGAAAAATGTGTAGCTCTTGCTTAATCATCGCAAAACTAAAAAGCCCATGGTGGTGGTTTCCCAACAAAATGAGACAGGTTATCAAATAGATACATTTCAGATATTCATAGGAGGCTGAAGTTTGCAAGTTGTTTCGACTGTTCCAGCTTCGTAGAGTTCCACGGCATTAATCTGTACACATGAGAATAAATGAACACACACGGCGACTGCTAAGAATTGTTTAAGGTAACTCATTAGAATTCAGATTTTCAGAATGAGTGCGACTTTTAAGTGGTACCTGTGGGTAGGGATAGAGAAATCATATTAGAATTTATGTAAAACTTCCCTCATCTTGTATCTTATCTACATTAAAAATTTTTCTTGGATCAATCTAGTATGGAAAGATTTTAAAAAATTTTTATGACATATCAGTAAAATGCTTTAATTTTAAAATAGGATAATTAGGTGTAGGTAATAGCTGCACAAACTTGACAAGGAGTAAATATTCTTAGGACACTGTTAAAGCAAATTATACAGAAAGAACATGTAGGAAGTCTGAACTAAGAGCACCATAGAAAGAGGTCTACTGGTCACCTCAGAAAGCGTATTAAACATGAGTCACTACAGCAGTTCTGCTCTTGAAAAGGTAATTATGGCATTGAAATGCTAACTGAGAATTCAGAATGTAGGAAACACTTGGCACCTTTCCCATTAGGTACTCAAAATTGTCAAAGCCTCTACATGCTCAATTCTGATTCTGTAATTAAATAAGGCAATGTACATGGAGAAAATTCAAAGGATGCCAACAGGAGACAATGTCAACAATAAGGAAGTTGACAAATTGATATTATTTATCTGAGGGAAGACATGACATAAGAGGTATGATATAGTCATCAATTTCCTGGAAAAGAAGGTCCTTTGCCAAAAATAAAACCACATTATAATGGGAAAGAACACTGAATTTCAGAGCCAAACAAGCATGGAGTGAAAGCCTAGCTCTGCTATTAACTTGTATGACTTTGGGAAAGTAACTGAACATCCCCTACTTTCTTCAGCTAGAAATACAGATAAAAATGCAACCCTTGATGAGTTTCTGACAGGATGAGATTAAATTATCTGATGTGAGTAAAGCACCTAGCAGAGCGTCTAATTGAGAGCTGTAACAGAAATAACGGTAAATTATAAATACTACAGCCTACTAGTGATATTGACATGCATTCTGGCGGTCCTGAACAGTGGTTAGGAGTGTCCTTTCTGAAGCTGCATTGCCTGGGTTCAAATTCTAGCTGTACCACGTCCTAGCTGTGGGATCATGGGTGAGTTATTTAAATGCTTTCATTGTGGTCATTTGTTGACCCAGCATTGTCCTCTAGATTTTGTGAGTTTTACATTAGTTAACGTGTAAAATGTTTAGAGTAGTTCCAGAGACTATTCTTTTCTACCTCTTCCTCATTCTTTTCATCTTCCCTGTCCCTTCTTCCTCTTCCTTCTTACAACTAAGTGTGGCAGGGGCAATACTTTTGCTATTTCTGGTAAGTTGTAAGTATGGATATTGAATCACTGCAAAAATGTATCCGTACTGGTTCTCATTTGTTCGGCCCTTCCTCCTTTCCTCCCGTGCATTCCATGTGGCAGTCCCAAGAGCACTCCCTAATGAACCTTCTTCATGCTGATCTCCATCCAGAGTCTACACTGTAGGGGAGGCAACACATGGCAGTCGCCACTGCTGTCCTCCCACCAATAATGACAGTAGAAATAACTAGTATTTGAATATTTATTATGTCTTGAACACTGTGCTAAATGGTTTATGTTTATTGTCTAAGTTAACTTTCAACAGTTGGGTGATATTATTATCTCCATTTTGTATATATGGCTTCTGTGGCTCAGAGAGCTTAAGAAATCTTCCTTGGTCAGTGGCTATGAAATGGTGGAGCCAGGATTCAAACCAGGTAGTTCAGCTCCAAAGATGGCGCGCTCTACCAGATACTATGTTGTCATGTAGTAGGTGCTCAGTCAGTATTATAGGATATTTTGAGGTGATTTGGTATTTTCATTGAGTTGTTTTTGGAATCATCTCATTATGATAAATTCCTACCCTGAATGGACCCATTATTATTGACAATAAATCCAAACAACTGGGTGAATGGGTAGTAAGAGAATGGGAAGACAAGCAGAGAAATGTTTAGGTCAAGACATTTCTCTAAAGAAATATTTTGCTCAAAAGATGAAAGTATTAAGTAATGTTGAATGTACAGTGAAACGATAAAAAATATGCTCACTATCACAAGTAATTGGGGAGATATCCGTTAAAACAACACTGCAGAATGATCAGATTCACACAATTTGTAAAGAACTGATAATGTCCGTGTTGGTAAAGATGTGGGAAACTGAATACCGTCATACACTGCGGTACTTTGGAGAACAGTTGGACACTAATACATCTGAAAATGCATATACTACCCTACAACCTCACAGTTAAACTCAGATACCTGGAGAAGTTCCTGCACACGCACATCAAGAGGGAAAAATGTGGATGTCCCAGCAGCATCTTTTGTGAAGGCAACAGTTTTTTAAAAGCTCAGGTATCTACCAGTAAGAGAATGGGTAGGTATATTATGGTGGTATATTTATACGATCAAATGTTCATACCGTAGTTCATATGAATGATCGATATAAATGTATCAACGTAGATCTGGAAACTATGTGGAAAGAAAAATGCAAGTTTCAGAATGTTAGATACGGTATGATATCATCTATGTAAATTAAAAAGTAATTGACATGTATATTGTTAATGGATTCAGACGTGAGGAGAAAGTGTAGAATTGTCAACTGTGTATACAGCAGGTCTGTGATAGTGTTTGCCTTGTTGGAGAGAAGGAAGCATGGTATAAACAGCAGAAGCCATGAGAGAAATAGAGAGAACTTAACTTTTTCTCCCAATTTCTTTTTCTCAAAACAAACTGACAATCACAAAAAAGATCTGAGGCAAACACAAAAATAACTATTTGGAGGACAATAGGTGTTTACTTTTGTACTTTTCCAAAACGTGTAACAGTAAAAAAGAACATGGATATCATTTTCCAAATGAATTAACTTTACAATGTGAAATCTTAATCCGAAGGTAACTATTTAAATAGAATCCAGATATGTAGGTGATCTCTAGGTGGGCTTTAAAGTGTAAATAAATCTTTTGCTGCAAAAAGTAGGGAATTTCTTCTTTCTTTAAAAAGTGTTGTTGATTTTTTTTTTTTTTTTTTTAATCTCCGTTGGGGTCGTTTCTGTGTGACCTCTCCTGTGTGGGGAGAGTGGAATGGACCAGTGGTCCTAAACCTGGTTGATCTGCGGGATCATCCGTTCAGTCCTTGACGGACAAAAGTGTGAGCCACACCCCAGGTTTATGAACCAAGATCCGCCGCAGGCGGAGCCCAGAGACTTGTTCCCTTTATTTCTGTAGTGTTTGATAGCTCCCAGGGGAGTCTGGTAATTAGCCCAGCTTGGAAATCTACCTCCAGATGTCCTCTCAGGTTTCCTTCTTCCCAATCATTTTTTAAAGATTAATTAGTTCAGTACAGGAGCGGAGTGCAGTTGTTTCCCAGAGAGAGAATGGAAGTCCCCACTTAGATAGAAAAGGTTTCCAGCTTATAAAGTGGGCGTGTCCTGTAACACGCATCCCCGTGTCCTCCATTCCTCCTTGCTTTTAAGCCCCTCTGGGTTTAAGATGGCCCATGGTGCTTAAAAAACCAGATATTTCCAGTGTCCTCTTTTATATAAAGTCCAGAATGTTTTTCTTGCTTTGTTGGTCGCTTGGTCTTTTTTTTTTTTTTTTTCCTCTCAATTTATCTTCAAGAATGTTACAGACAGTTGAACGTCAGTAAGAGCATTACAATTTTGGCTGCCAGGAAAAGAAACATTATTGCAATTCTATTTGTATGAAGGTCCTTGTCAGTGCAAAAAGTAACTAGTAAGCACAGATCTTTGATTCTGAATTGTAATGTTCTTTGCACTTGACTTGCAGGTGAATATAACCTCCATTTGTACCACAAAATAAAAATGGGATAATGATTTGTGCCTGTGAGGCGTTTTCTTTTGGAGTGAGGCCTTACTATAAATCCTTCCGTGGGTTATTGGCGGAGTTATATGTCTTACAGTGCTTGAGACTATAAATATATGGGTCATAAAGGGAGTGCCTCCTGACAGACTTCTCATCTGTATCTCCCATATACAGCTTTTCTGAGGGCTGGGAAGAGGGAGGACAGCAGAAGCAGAAAATGTCAGAGAGGAAGTCTCCTTGTGGAAGCATTTTGTGTTTACTGGTTTTTTAAAGACTATATCCTAGGGAGTGGCCTAAATATATATTTCCGAATACTTTTTCAACATGAAAACATGGAAGTAGCAGGTTGCTACTAAGAGGGACTGCTTCGATATTTTCTATTACTTGTTTCCTGTGATCTGAACACGGAGTCTAATTTCTGCTCTGACCTTGTGCCTTTAGCCCATGCTGACCCACACACCTTCCACATTGTCAACATCCAATAAAAGGGGACCCTAGGAACCCACCTGTTCATGAAGTTTTGGACCATCTTCCTTCATTCCCACTCTTGACCCCCGTCTTGCTTCTGTGCTCACTCAGCTCCTGACCAATGGCTTTCCTGTTGATAACCTAACACTTAGCCCTGAGTTCTAATTCTAGACTCAGCTTTTCCCACTTGTCTCTCAAGTCTGCTCTTTGCCTCGGTTTTGCCCCCTCTGACCCTATCTGTTCGGTTTCTGGCTCCTACATACCAACCTAGTGTCGTCTGTGCTTTTATGACTTGAAAAGGACTTTTCAAGGACACCCCTTTCCCCCACCAGCGCTAAGGGTTGATGCTCTTCTGTCCAGTTTTGGCTGATGGTCTAAGTAAGTTTGCATCCTTCCTCCAGTCATATCTGAGTCTGTGTGGTTAGATTTCTTTTGTAAATATTCACTATATGTTTGTGGGGCCTCATATATATTCTTATGATGCTGCCATTGTCAGAACACTTTTGAAGCATTTGGAATTGCCTTCTGACCACCATGCCTTATACAACAAGAACTCAGCTCGTATTTGTTGAATGAGTCAATTACAAATATGAACAAGAAACTCAATCTTGTTGCTTGATAAGAATACTTCTTGTTAGATTCAAAGGAGTGTTTCCTAACATTTAGAAGTTACCTTATTGATAACACATGTCTGTCACTAGATAACTGTGGAACATTAAAAAAAAAAATAAGTATCCCTTCATCCCAAGGCATGGGATTGACCATCACTGGAGATTGTTAAATGTGCATGCTACAGCCTGGAAAGGTACTTCTCAAAAAGGTAATTTGGACAAGTTTCAATTAATGGTGGAATTTTTAGGAGAAGTATATGGTCTCCTATGATGAATTCTTTAAAAGGGTTTATGTTGACATTTAGTTGATGTGTTTGATGGTATTTTAAAAAATCAGTGACAGTATTTTACAACCACCCTTTACATTGAACTTCCTGGAAATAGTATCTTGGGCTTTTGTTGACTACAGCACCATTCGATTTTAATTTATGGAAGACATCTAAGCTAGAAAACAATTCCCACCTGCCCCTTACCCCCAGAAATCTCTAACCCGTGTAAAGCTGTAATGAGTAACATACTCAAAGCAACAGGTAGAAAACATTTTACTTTCCTTCTCATTTTTGGCTTTATGGGTTTTAGTTGGTTCCTCAAATACTTTAATTCACTGTGCTACCAACCTCGCCTGAGCACTTTCTCTAAATCAGGCACTGTGCTAGGAATTGGTCATACAGAAATAGATGAAATAATTCCTGGGTGCGAGGAAGAAACAGTTGCTCTGGGAAGGACAGATACATAAACAAATTTGCAAACCGTGGTAGGTACTCTTCAGTGTCTTGTCAAGAACGCTTTAGGATGACAGAACTAGTCAATTGCCTAGGAGACTAAGATGGAGTGATTACTTCATAAGAAAAGTGGTATTGACGTAGATCAGAGTTAATAAGCTTTTTTTCTGTAAAGTGCCAAATAATAAAGGCTTTATGGCCAGACAGCCTTTGTTCTAACTACTTAATTCGGCAGTTGTAAGTGTGAAAGCAGTCATAGAGCATATGTAAATGGCTGTGTTCTATTAAAACTTTATTTACAAAAACAGGGAGACCAACAGACCAGATCTGGTCCATGAGCCATGGTTTACTGACCTCTGATCTAGATTATGAGGAATGAATAAGGTAAAGATACTTCAAGTACAGAAAACAGTAAGAGAGCCTATGTATCCCTGGATAATCGCAACATGAAGATAGCCAGGAGAAAAAAAAGTGCTGAGAAGAAGCTGAGTAAGAGTGACTAAGGCTATGTTGGGAAATGCATCATATGTCAATTTAAGGAGTTGGATTTTACCCTGCGGGGAGTCACCAAATGAGCTTCTCTCCTGTAAAACTGGTATAAATCAACTTGTTCACTTTCCGAAGTCAGGGATGGAAAGTCTAGTAGAAGAAAAAGCACAAGCTGAATACAAATTCTTATTTTTAACATTTTTATCATTAGCAGTGGCTAGATTATTAGGCATATCACATAATCTTTTCTCTTCAGTTGTCCTACACAGCAATTACCAAGAACCTACCAGAGGCAGCATATGCATCGGTCAACGATACATCCCCTCAACCAATTCTGTCTTCGACCAACAACTTGTTTTTGCTGTTTGCCTGGGAATAGTAGGAAATTTGGAGAAAATCACTCCCTCTAATGACTTTTCTATAGAAATTAGAAAAAAGCCACTGAAGAGAGCAGCATTGAGATGAAATGCTATAATGAGTCAACTACAGGGATGAAAAATTGCCCAGTAGCCTAGGAGATTTTATAATATGACAATTTGTCTTGAAGATAGTTTAAAAAATAATATTTTCTAAGACAAGGAATATCTCTGAAACTATTAAAATCTGTATTACTAAGAGAATCTTAGAACTCTTTCTGCCCAGAAATTGGCTGAAACTAACAGCAACAGTTTGTAAAGCAATTTTAAAGCTATTTGACAGAATAAATAAATAAACAAGTAGGTAAAGAACATATAAATAAAACAAAGTAAAAAAGAAAAAAAAAGATAGTTGACCCTTGAGCAATGCAGGGGTTTCGGGTACTGACCCCTGTGCAGTAAAAAATCCATGTATAACTTTTGATTCCCCCAAAACTTTACTAACAGACTATTGACCAGAAGGCTTAACAATAATATGAAGAGTGAAGACATATTTTGTATGTTTTATGTATTATGTACTGTATTTTTACAGTAAGCTAGAGAAAAGAAAGTTATTAAGAAAATCATAAGGAAGAGAAAATACATTTGCAGCACTGTATTTTTTTTTATTAAAAAAAAAGAAAACCCATATGTAGGTGGAACTTCAATGTTCAAACCCCTCTTATTCAAGGGTCAACTGTATATATACATAAGGATGATTACATATCTCCTTTAATCTTAATATTTTAATATTATTTTGAAAAAATTTAATAATTATATAATTAGTGTACTTTGAATAATTTTTAGTCCCTGACTTTACTAATCTTTATTTCCATGATTTTCTAATATAAAGTAATGCCATGCAGACATCAGTAAGAGGAGAGAGAACAGAGAAACAGTGTCTAGGGACAGGGCTGTGGCCTGAATCAGAAGATGAATAGTCTGGTTCTGGCTGAGGCCTGGTATCTCTCTGAGGCCAGAACTTACTGACTCTTTGATTGACTGAACTAGGAAACATGAAATATCAAGAAACACTCACGGAGGTCAAAGCATCGGGGATCGTGGTGGCCTGTAAATGACCCTCTTCAGGTACAACTGACTGACTGAGGGGAAGCAGGGAGATGAGGGGCTGGAATGTTCTGACTGCTTCCATAATTGCATCCAGGTGATAAATTAAGGGGCCAAAGGGACAATTTATAACAACCTTCTCTCTCTTTATTTGGGCCACTGATCATAAGAGTTCTCCCTAATCTATGTATAGATTATATATCTAAAGAGTAAGCAGTCATGAGTCCTTAAAGAAAGGGAGATTTTTTTTGGCAAAGCACATTTAAACATAGTTTAAATATCAAAGAACAACTTGTAATGAAGGATCTGACATGAGTCTCTTTCATCGCCAACACCTTCTTTCTTGGAAGGGACACAAAGACATCAGTACACTTTACACAAAAACAATAATAACAGTGTTATTGATGCCTTAATCTCCCTACGAAAGGGAAAAAAATCATTTCACTGAGGTGTCAAGGGGGTCTCAGGTCCTTTTTGAGTATTTTCCTGATGTTTCCCATTGAAGTAGGAGAAAATTGAGACTTAGTCAATGTGTATTAGAAATAAAACGGAAATGTCCTCGGGTCAGAAATGGCCCTCAGATATTGCGTCTTCTCTGAGGGACTTAAAATCAAGTGGCAGGCAACCTCAGTGACTTTGATGATGGAACTTAACTGGGGAGGCCACACTGGTATGCGCATTGTCCAGAAGACTTTAGGCAGATCAGAAGGAGCTCTGTATCATTCAGCAATGATCTCAGTCAGTAGACGTTGGACATTGTGGCACGCATGCCACGCCTTTAGTCTGTTCCAATGTCCAGTGATGGACCAGCCCTTGAAATGGCACAAAATGTGTTTGTCATCTGCTGGTTTTCTGTGCGCTCCCTGCTACCGTGAACCCAGTTTTCCTTTTGGAAACTGTTCCTTCATTGAATATAGTCTTGGTGAGACTGTAAGTCAAGATCCCTGGATAAAATTGTTCAGATCAAGCAAAGCTAATCAAACACTCTTGAGGACACAAAATAATTGGAACTGATCATTCAGATCGGAGCAGGTGACATTTTTTTTCCTATCTGCTCCACAACAACAAGAACCCTACAACCAGACAAATAACCTCAAAATTCACCAATCCCACCGTCATGGACAAACTCACATATTACTGAGACCTATGAGGAATTTGCATCAGTGTGATTATTCATGAGCCAGGACAAATGTGGTTCAGTCCCGTGATGGATACTGGTGTATCCATCTTCTGTGTTCAAGAGTATCCATCCTTCTTTCTTTTAGAAAATAATCAAGGCAACAAAATAAAAATAACCTCATTTTGAAATCACATCAATGATAACTTTGTAGTGTTAACCCTGAGAATCCTTGTCCCACCTTCTAGGAATATGATGATGGTTTAAAAAAAAAAATCAAGCCTATCACTAAGCTTTCGAAGACATGCATGATCTTTAGCATGAAGAGTTCTGGCTTTTGTCACCAGGTGTAAACCCATGCTTCCAAGTTTTCTTCTCTTGCAATCCTCCCTCAGCCTGCAAACCAGTGCCGACCGCGTGCGTTCGGAAAGGCTCTGCCACATGGTGGCGCTCTGGTTGTGCCTTTAGTGAACTCGTCGGCGTTTTCTTTTTAGGGAAAGGTTTGATCAAAACACGAAGTAAAAGAAAACAAAACAAATAAAACCTATTCACGCCTCAGCTCTCGACTGTCTTAGGGAAAAAATGTTCTTTTCAGTGTTTGCTCTACATCCTGCCTGTGTCCCCCTCCTGTTCCTGAGGACTGCAGGTGCCCTTGACTTTTCGCTCATGCAATCGCAGCCGCCGGGACCCCAAAGTGGAGGACTTGGCGGAAGCTGCCTGATTCTAAACAATAGGAGGCTGGTTGAAAGATACTCCTGCTCCCTTCCTATGACTGTTCCTCTCTTTGCCCATGCAGAGCCCCTGCCATCCTCTGCATAAATGAATCACCGGGAGATTTCCAGCACATCGGCTTCCTGACCAACAGCTTGCTCACTCATTCTCGCCAACCTGAAAGAAAATGTACTAATGCGAGAAAGGAAAACAAGGTCTAATGGATGGAGTCCTGGGGTGAAATCATTCACATTTAAACTCCAAATGTACACAAAGCACGTTGTCACTGGGTAGGGGACGCTGTGGGAAAGCAGTGCCTTTTGCCTCCGGGGAGCCTTCGCCTTCTCTTCAGAGAAAGTTGCCCTAAGATAGAGGAAGGTCCAGTTCTGGGGGGGCGGGGGGGGGG
>NW_024424230.1:37047723-37103000 GCF_017311325.1 Ursus maritimus
GGGGGGGGGGAATAGCCTGATGCCCCTGATTTCTAATAGAAAATTCACAGGAAGCAGAGTAACATTTCAGTGGAGCAATATGAAGAGGAAATTATAAGTTAATTGTTGAAGAAGGATTTTTTGACACAAGAAAAAGCTTAATTGTAGGTTATTTTCTCTAGTCATAGAAGTAAATTAGGTTTCTATTGCTGTGTAACAAACTCCTATTATCCAAGTGGCTTAAAAGTACCATTCATTAGTTTACAGTTCTGGAGATAAAAAATCTGGCCATGGCATGCTGGGTTCTGTGTTCAAGAGTATCACAAATTTGAAACCAATATGCTGAGCGGATTGGGTTCTCTTCTGGAGACTCCAGGTGGGGCCAGGGGTGGGGGGAGGGGAATCTGTTTCCAAGCTCAGTGGTTGCTGGCCGTATCCATTTCCTTGTGGTTGGTCCTCTGGTCCACATTCTCCTGTTGGCTGTCAGCCAAGGGCTGCTCTTAGCTCCTCGCTGCGAGGCCCACATCCACAATTCACAACGTGGTTTTTGCTTCTTCTAGGCCGGGAAGAACTTGTCTTTCTGACTTCTTCCTCTAAGACTAGCCAGAGGGGGAAAAATCTCTCTACTTTCAAAGGATTTATGTGATTGATTAGGTCACACCCACCCAGATTAGCTCCCTTTCTTGAGATTGATATGGGTTCTTCATGATATCTGCAAAATATTTTCAAAACAAGGTCTAGATTAGTGTTTGAATATCTGGGAACTACGTGCATGCCAGGGGTTGGCGTACTCTCTCCATAGATCCTGTAACTCCACTCCCTTGCCCCAGCTCTGATCTCAGTTTATAGAAAAGCTTGGGGAGGTCTCCCCAATGTCCTCTGCCTTAGGAAGAGTTGTGGTTTTAATCCTTACGCACCCTCCTGGGCTGAGTCAGAGATATAAAAATTAGAGCTGGAAAAGGTATTAGAGATGCTGCCCCATCTACCTGAAACCAGGAGAGAGAGAGGGTCTGAAACCACTCAGGGTCACACAGAGGGGGACCAATCTGGCTCTGCCCCATGTCTTCTGCCTGATGTCTTCTGATCTCCAGTCCTAATCACTAGCTTCTTCCAATCAGCCAGCGCTGTTCCACAGTAGGGTTTCCCCCAGGCTGAGGGGAAGTGAGGAAAATAACAATTCAGTAAGTCTTTAGTAATACTAAATATTTAAAAAATAAAACTAAATATTTTTTTATTTAAATAACTGTCCTTTTTTTTTTTTTTTTAGATTTTATTATTTATTTACTTGACAGAGAGAGACAACCAGCGAGAGAGGGAACACAAGCAGGGGAGTGGGAGAGGAAGAAGCAGGCTCCTAGTGGAGGAGCCCTATGTGGGGCTCGATCCCAGAATGCCGGGATCACGCCCTGAGCCGAAGGCAGACGCTTAATGACTGCGCCACCCAGGCGCCCCTAAATAACTGTCCTTTATTATGAGATTATACTGGCCACTTTTATTTTCCTTTTTCTTTTTTTTAGTGGTGGTGAGGGTTGAGCTAGTTGAAGTACAGAGAAATGATTGGTATGGTTATTCCGTAATTCACTTTTTAGCCACGAACACAATGTAGGTCTTTTGATTTCCAGATTAGGACATAAGAATGATATTCTGCTCTTCAGAGCATCAGATCCTTTAAAAGAAGAAAAAGAAATACATCAAAAATCAACATACTATGTTCCAACTGTTTCAAGTGTTTCGTCTGCTTTTTAGTTATTATTTACTATTGTTTAAAAGTTCATTGCCTTTTAAATGTTCAAATTGTATTACAACCACCGCCCTGGCCCCTGCATACTACATATGCTGTAGCGGTGAAGACATTTAGACCTGGAAGAATCGATTATCGTTATTATGGTCATTGATATTCCAGTGACCACCAGGATGAAGCTACAAAGCCCCTGAATTTCTAATCTATTCGATCACCTTAGTTTCTGACATGTTCAGAATACACTCTAGGCATGGTCATTATTTTTCCTACCGGATTGGTAAGTGTATTTAGAGGGATTATTAAGAATTAGTAATAGGATAAAGAAAATGGATAAATACATAAAAGCTATCATTTAGGGACTGCTAGTGTGTGCCACCGGACGCTCTGATGCATTTTCTCTAATTCACTCATCAACCTGCAAGGTAGATGTAACCCTCCTCACTCCACATGTGGATGACAATTCAGAGAGATGGAGTAACTTGGCGACAGTTTGAAATTTAGGAAAGGTCAGAGCTGTAAAGGATTTTAGGACTCCGTAGTCCAGGTTCATTCTGCTCCGGTGCGCGTGACCGTCAGCCGCTTCTGAGCGTGGGCGTATCTCTGTACCACCACGTAAGAGTAATGATTATTTTCAGAGATGAGCGATTGGACAGGGACCTCGAAGCCCCAGCCCTGGAATCAGGAATGGGGTCTAGACTCAGCCCTCTTGGTAACTGTGATGGACTCCGATGAATTCCTTTGTTCAGCTCTCTGAGCCTCAGTTTCCTTGTCTGTAAAACAAAACGATGGGATAAAGGGATTCCTGCTGGTGGCTGCTGCCCTGAATGGCAGACCCCCTTGCATTTGGGTTACCTGGTCTTAGTTTATTTCTTTATTCAATCACTTCCTCCCTTCCTCTCCTGTCCCTGCCCCCCTCTGGCCTTATGCTATTTACTCCTGTGTCTATGTCAACTGCCCTGCTAATATCAGCACCCCGGACTATTAGCAGCATTACCGCACTGCTGCTGTCCTATTTACTGGTATGGCCACTGCCTCCGATGTCACTATTCACTTCCATTGCATACATGCTGGTACTTGAGTTGAAACTCTCTACGAGACAGTCATTATGACCTCCATTTTACAGCTGCGAAAATGTTTGGAGAAATAGAAAAAATTTCTTAGAGGTCACATTACTAATCTATGGTTGGTATAGAATTTAAAACCTTTAAAACCCGAGATCTTTATCATAATGACCAACATGGCGTTTATTAGATTCTCCTTATCTGGTGCTTGCTTTAATAGAAAAATAATCTTTTCAATAGGACTTAATAGACATAAAACGGACTTTCCAGGAAGATGTACTATGTTTATCCTGTGACTTCTCGTGCTCCCTGGCACCCAGGCACGTGCTCCTATGGGTATGTATATCACAGTGTGAGAAACTGAGGGAAAAGGATCTAATACTGGGGGTTCATTTGTTCAAATCTTTATTGGATTCTGCTCTGAGACAGGCACTGTGTTAGGCACTGCAGGTGGATCGATGAATGAGACCCAGTCCCTGCCCAGGGGCAGTGAAGAAATCAACCTTATTTTGCAATAGCTGCTCCACAGGCTTTCGGGGTAGGAGAGGGTTCCCACTTAGCCGGCTTCTGGAAAGGAAGGCTGTGAGAACTCTGTGTCTCATTCCCGTATCTCAGGGAAAGATGTGCAAAGCAAGGTCCTCAAACTGGGCTACCTGTAGATGCTACCCAGTTTGGGGACAGGGATTTTTCTTTGAAATGAAAGGATTTGGTTTTGGGGCCTAATACGGGAAGGGGATATAGAGGAAGCAATAGGAAAGAACTTTCCCTGAGGCACTGAGGAGAATTTGGCTGCAGATGATTATTTTCAGTGATGAAAATGAGCGTGAGCTCAGAACCCCAGAGGCCTGAAACAGAGCAGGGCAAGACAGATACTGTTTCTCAGTGACCAGCCAGGGGTGTGTGTGTGTGTGCACGCACGTGTGCATGCGCGAGTGTGTCTCTATGGGTGCATGTCGGTGCATGTGTGCACACCGTTAGGCAAGTGTGACGTGTATGTTTGCACTGCGAGAATGTACGCATGTCTGTGTGTGTGTGTCTCTTTGCGCGTTTGCACGCTGTATTCGTGTGTGCATGTCTGTGCGCGTGTGTGTTTGTGAGTGTGCACACGTGCACCCTGGAAGGGAATCGAGCAGGATATATTTCCACTGATGCCATAGGCAGATGCCTCTTTGCTCGTAGTCCAGAATGGATAGGTACTGGAAAATCTATGAATGGATGTGGCTAGAACCCATAAGGTTAGAAGCAATGCAAATTTTTTAGATTCACAATATTTTTGATGTCTAATGTCCCCAAACAACTTACAAAGCTGATCGACCCCAGGATCGACAAGGTATATGAGGGAGCAGGGTGGAGATAAAAAGGGGTTTACTTTCTGTTATTATCTACGCTCTTCTATAATGCGGTCTTCTGCGTCTCCTCGTGCCCCCTACTTGCCAGAGAAATTGCTTCCTTTGTCTGAACTTGTTTACAGCAGATGCCTTATTACAGCCAGGGTTTTAATTCTCATGAATACTGAAAACAAGATGAAGGGAGAAAAAAACCCAACAATAAACAGTATCTATCTACAAACATTTTTAAACAGAGCTGGAGGAGATGACAAATATATTTCAAAATGATTTTAGTTCGAGAAGGAGGCTGGAAGCCTGGCCTTTCCCCGAAGGAGTTAAGTCCCTGGAGCAGGGATAATTATGACTATTTGTGTTCGTTATACACAGAGCTGTAAGGATCTGTTGTCTTTCTCTGTGGTATATGATCTCTATTCAGTGGGCTTCTGCTAAAACACGGATTTTATATTTACTTCTGAAGCTGATTTTTGTCCTTTTTATTTCATCCAAAACTGGAACACTGTATTTCAGTGGCCGGTTTGATAATAGTGAAATTCCAGACCTAGAATGCAGCCTACTTGTTTATTACAATTAAGAGTTTATTTTCATTGGCGCCGATGAATGTGATGTTGTATTAAAAAAGCGAGCAGCGCCTTTCTTCCTTCCTTGACACCTGATTAAGTACAAAAATATTGAATATAAATCTAAAGCCAGAAATGACCAAGCTCTGGGTGTCTAATTATTGAAAAAGCCTCTCGTTCTCAGAAGGCAGTCTTTGTATACAGCTGCGACAGGCCTTCTCGAAGACCCACGGCAACTCTACCCAGGCCCGGGCCGCCGTGCCACGATCCAGCTTCCGGGGGAAGACGTGCCTCTCTTAGCTCATTAATCAGTAGCTCAGAGAACGCACTAATCAGAAAGAGTACCCAACACCACCCGCATTCACTTCACCTTTGCCATGGAGCTGTGTAAAGTAGCTTGGAATCATGGAGCATTTAACATTTGGTAAAAATCAACGTACTGGGAAAAAGAGATGCTGAGTATCTTGGCACCCCTGGCTACTAACAGCCACACCTTGTCCCTTGCGAAGTCCGCAATACATGGGAATTAACAATGAACTCTGTGTACAGCACAGAAGTGTCCTGGCTGACCAGGACAGAGCTGGAGAGGGACAGCATGTGCTTGAGGACAAGGGGCTCAGAGAATAGGACATTAGAATCCCATTGAGGGCCTCGCTGAGAGGGAAGGAGTGGGAAGAAGTGAGGTCAAGAGGGCTCTGATGGAGGCCAAAAGACCGCTTTTACAGAAAATGGTGTAGGGAACACAGTGGGCAAGCATGAAGAGAGGAGCGAGTTAAACTTCAAGAAGGTAACCGAAGGACAACAAGCTGGGGTGACTTCCACTGTAAGAAGCTAACACAAAGGCAGGGGTGGGAATGAGTCACTGAAAATTATTGACCATCAGCAAAACCGTGGGCACTCATGGCAGTCCAGGCTGGATGAAATATTCCCTAAGAGGGTGTTGATTTATAGTTAGAGGTGAATTATGAATAGGGAGCATGGGAGGGAATAGAACATTCAGGGAAAATGGGAATAAGATGCTGTTCTGGTTCAAGCAAGCAGGAAAGAGCCTTTCAAATGGGAGATAGGACTCGGGTTTCCTTCAGAGCCCCTGTCAGATGTGGTTACTCTGAATCGTGTGGGGACCTGAGTCACATGGTTAAGCTCTGCAGCTACATTTCCGGGGGACGTACATGAGGATATGTGAGCATGAGGTAGGGAGTCGCGGGGTTCCTGAAGCCGAACCATGTCGGAGCCAGAGGGAACTTTGCATGTCATCTCACTGAACCCTTCTGTCACAGATGTGGAAACTGAGTCTCAGCAAGGTGAAGAGACATGGCTACAGTCCACTGAACTGGGCGGACCTGGTGTAGCAGTCTCCAGGTGTTTGTTCCATTCTCTCTGTCTCCCTTTAAGCGTGTTCTAGTCCCCTCTTTCATTGATCTGAGAGAGTGATTCTTTTATAAAAAGAGTTAACACACCTATCTAAACACCAAAAGAAAATGCCTGTCCCCGGTTTGTTCTGTTCCTGGCTCCCACACATCCCAACACCCGCCAGTGGGAGGCAGAGTTTTCACGCCCCACGCTATGGTTTTAGCATATGCTAAACAAATGGCAGTCAAGTTGAAGCAAACCTGATCCAACAGGGGCTCTCATAACAACAGACTACTCCGATCTCCAAACTTATTTACTTATGCCTTACTTCAAGGCATGAAACCATGACTTCTCACCAATGGATTTATTTATTCGTTACTCATTTGAGAACATCTGTGCTGCCACCACGAGCCAAGCAGTGTGCCTGAGTGAACCACAGAGATGCACTTCCCATCCCGGACGCGGGACATGGAGCATGCAGTGTCGCAGGGAGAGAGCCATTCACCTAAAACCACCAGCGCACAGCGGGAACACGTGGAGATCAGTGCCATGGGCTGGTCAGTCGTGTCTGCCGTAGTAATTTTATTCATGCAATCTTAACCTATTAAGAAGCCTAGGGCTAGCTGAAGGCCAGCCAGAAACCTTAGATCCAAATCAGCAATCTACTGATAGCATAAGGAAAATAGAGATCACATGTACAAGGTCTTGTTTAGTGTCTCAGCTTATTTTGTGGTTTGACTTGGGTCTGCCATTTTTCTTTATTTTCAAAGGCTCTCAAAGCACTTATAGAAACCAGTCAACTCCACGGTCCATATAGTCACCATTTCCCTTGTTCCATTGACACACCCCCGCTGGTACAAAAACTAGTGATTCCTCTTCTGTCCACTCAGCCCAATATACCACCCATGGAAATCTTGGTAACCCTGACACTGCTTCAGGCCCAGCCTCGACCCCATGAATTTACAGATCTAAGCCATCTACCCAAGGTGGAAGCAGGGTCCCCCTGAAGGAGAACTCTGCAATGCTACTGCAAGTATATACAATGCTCACCCCCAGTGTTCTCCCAAAGGGACCTTCAGCTTTCAGTTGGGGAAGAGGAAATACTTAGAAATTTTGAATGTTTTTAGACACCAAATCTGACCTGACACTCACAAACCCAACAATCCAATATGATTCCATTGTTAGAGTGATTAGAAACCAGGAAATTAAAGGCCTGACCTGAGCCTCTCTGGTATTGGATTTGTTGGGTTCACAGATCCACTCTGTGGTTATTTATTCACTGCCTGAGTGCATAATTGGTGTGGACATGCCTAGCAGCTAGAAGAGCCCTTGTATTGGTTCTTTGACCTATAGGGGAATAGCCATTATCATGGGAAAGGCTAAGTGGAAGGTCTTAAAACTGTCCTACTGCTCCCTACTACCTAACCCAGCCAATATTGTAAATCACAACCTAGGAGGAACTGTAGAGATTAGAGCCAACATTAAAGACTTAAAGATGCAGGGGTGGTAGTTCCTATTATGTTCTTATCCAATTTACTTGTAAGGCCTCCGCAAGACCTCCATGGGTGCAGTACCTAAATGGGCCATAAACTTAATCAAATGGTAGTCGCAATTGCAGCTGTTGTGCTGGATGTAGAATGTTCACTAGAACAGACTCCGGCATTACATATGTGATTACTGAACTGGCATCTTCCCTAGTCCCATTAGTAAAGAAGACCCATAGCAATTTTATTATATGGGAAGACCATCAACTCTCCAGCTCCAGGATTCCATTAACTCCCTTGTTTACTGTCACAGATCATTCTCATGGACCCTAATCGATGGGTGTATTGGTCAACTATATTGATGACAATAGGCTAAGTGATCCGGTAGTGGCAAGTGTATTCCCTAGTTCGACACAGAAAAGGGGAGAATAACACCATGGGGATTGAGGGACATGCAACACCAGTGAAGATGTTAGGGGTTTAATGGTCTGGGGAACATTGCCATTTCCTCTGAGGCAGAGGACAAACTGCTGCCCATGTACTCCTACCAAAGGAGACACAGCTCGTGGTGAGTTTTGTTTTGTTCTGGCTGGGTCTTGGAGACTGCACATACTCTGCTTAGGGTTAACTGCTACAGTGAATTTATTGGGTATCTTGCCAGGCTGATGGTTGGGGGCCCAGAGTAAGAAAGGACTTTGCAACCGGCTCACGTGACCAACAGATCTGATGTTGTGCATTGTCTCTGTCTAGTCTGAAGAGCAGAGCACAGATGCCGGGGATCCTTGGGCAACATCATATGGGCCACACCTTGTGGGTCAGAGGACTACTTGCCTTTGTAAGAGCAGCTTCTGGCCGGACTGTAGTATAGAATGAGTGCCTGATCATGGGACGTCAAGTCATTGTGTGACCAAGACCTCCTGTCATAAGCCAGGTGTTATCCCATCCACCAAGCAAAACGTTTGAACAGGTGCAGTAGCAATCAGCAAAGTAAGTCCCAAGAGCACCCATGGTAAAGAACACACTAACCTGGGAGACAGGATGACTTGTCTAGTGACTATCAGTCAGGCTCTGTCCATGGCCACCCCAGTGCTTTGTCAATATCAAACACTTGTCATAGCCCAAGAGGCAGGGGTGGACTCTAGGCACAAGTTGCAGAGTTGGGCCCCTCATTAAGACTGATCTCGTTGCAGCTACTGCTAATTGCTCAAGCTGCCAAAAGCAGAGACTAATACTGAACCCTAGTAAGGCTCCATTCCTAGATGGCAAGTTGATTACATCAAAATCCTTCACCTGTCAAGGAGCAACGATTGTCCTCCGTAAGTTGGAAGTATGGGTTTGTTTTTACCAGCACCATCATCTGAGAATTTACATGCAATACAACAAAACATCTTAGACAAAGGGACACTTGTCACAATTAATGAGGTTAACAATGACTGGATAACCATAAGATCCACAAGTCCTAACATACCCTGTATGATCTGGAAGGAGACAGCCTAATGGAATGATGGAATGGTTTATTAAAGATTCTACAGAGGCATCAGTTTGGGGCCAATGTCCTGCAGGGCTGGAGCACTAACCTCCAGGATGTGGTGTAGACAGCGAACTAGCAGCTAGTATTAAGGCATTGTGTTCCCAATACTGAGCATGGACAGATCTGAGAACCAAGATGTGGAGGGAATCTTGGCCTCTCTCCCATCTTCCCATGTACTACCCACTTATGAAATTTGTGCTTTCTATCTTAGCAACTTTAGGCCCTATTGGAAAAGAAATCTTGTTCCTCTGACAGAGAGGAAGATGCTTTCATTAGGGGACGCAATAAAAATTTCACTGAGCCTAAAGCTCTATCTATCCCTGGACCATTTTTAGATCCTCATGCTAGTGGGTCATTAGGCAAAGAAAGGTGTTGCCATGTTGGTAAGTGTACTTGAACCTGATTGCCATGGTGAGGCAGGATTGCTGCTAGGATGACTTTTGAAACCTAGGGAATTCCCTGAAGTGTAACTTGGTTATTACCAGTTTTTCCTGGTAATAAAAGTAAATGGCAGGTGTCAACCACCATGGTCCTATAGGGGTAAAGCAACTAAGGGTTTGGATCCCCTGGGAATAAACCTCTGAGTGTTGTCCATTGGTCAAGCAATCCAATCTCAAGGAAAATTCCAAATGGGGTGGGGGTGGAGGGGAAAGATATAAATATCCTTATAGCAGTGGGATCGGTCCCAGCAGTTGGAGCTGTAGTTTGTTCCACCATCACTGTTTAATAAGTATTTTGTAGAATTGCAAGTGACCACCATTTTGAAGGTTCTGTGACAGTCTGGACTCACTGTAAGGAGCAAGTGGGTTTCAGCAGTAAAAGGAATGGCTGTCCTAGACACCTCTCATGCCCTGCCTCAGATCCTCTCAGCCCATCTTTTCATTCTAGTTGTTATCGTGATACCTCTTAGGTACAAGTGCGACCTGACTGCACCCTCATTCAGCTGAACTGTCTCTCCCTTTCTGCCACAGGGCTCTTTGCTGTTACTGCCTGGCTGTATGTGGAACCCCCTCGGCCTCTCTGATGCTTATGCAAGCACGCATGTGCAATGGGCCATCTTGAGCCATGGGTGCAGGAGCTAGTGGATAAACATTTCTTTTTCCCCTTGAGCAGACAATACTGACTCTTGTTCTAGAGTTCTTTAGAAGGTCCGCGATGGGATCCAGCCGCAGGTGCCCACAATAGGGAGCAGGTAGATACAGTCGCTTGGGCTGGCTTTCCTTCCTCCCCCCGTCACCCTTGTCTCCACTGAACCGTTATTTCTTGGGATCGGCTTCCAAGGCAGGCTTTTGCTCATGCTCAGCGCTGGGGAGCGACTCCAGCCAGGACAGCAGATGTCCACTAATTCAACTTTTTTCCTGCCTGTGCCCCTTTGTGGAGTGTGGGAGTGGGCATGTCTTTTCAGGATTGTATTCACTTGTCGTTACTGTGTTCAGAAACTCCTGCTCTGACTGTGCATTTCATTGTCCTCCTCTGGGTTTTGCTTTGCCCCATATATTCTGTTTTTCTCCCTTATTCTAGATATTTCTCCCCTTAGAAGGCATTCTCCTTTTTACTTCCCCAAATACTCAACTCTGATATCTGTAGAAAAATAACCATTTGTGAAGGTATATATGAGGTGAAATTCTTGTCCTTTTCCTTCCTTTTCCACCACAAAAGTGACTAGAAATTATGTACCGTTTGAAAGGGAAAAATTATTTGTGGTATATCCAGAGAATTTTAGGATTTATTCATGTACAAGATTCGTATAGACTCTGTGGCAATCCTAATTTAAATAACCGGCTTACCCATGCTGCAGTATGATTACTTAAGTTTTAGAGACACAGTCTGATTCTCTATAAATAATTGTGCTGAATTGATTATTCAGGAAGATTTTATTTTATTCTAGAAGGATTTGCATCTGTTCTAAATCAGTGAGTAGCAATTCAAAAGAGCTACTACTTGATTTTCAGTATCAATCAGAATTCAGAAAACCAAAGCCGGGCGTTCCACATAGCTCCTGTACTGATTAATAAGTTAATAGTGTTATTTAAATAGTATGATGGAGGGAGAAAGGCATATCCCCATTTTCCCTTTAGCTGTATATACATATCTGTAGCAGGTGTAATGGTGTGTGTGGTGGAATCAATCTCATCCAATTAAGTTCCCCTTCAATAGTATCTTCCAAGTGATGAACACCAGAGTGTTATAAATGCCTGATAAAATTAATGCTGAAAAATTTCTACAAGAATGTAAGTCGAATAGAGTAACTCAAGATCAGATGTGGAGTATAAAATTGAAAAATGTATCACAAAATAAGCCCCAAAGAGACAGCTCCAAGAGGAAGGTGAGTGGAAAGATCCTATCTCAGATATGTTTTTGTTAGCAGAATCAAATATGCAACCAATATCAGTAGCCTTCAAGATATGTCATATAATAGAAACCTTGAGGGAGACTCAGCATTTTTTCCAGTATGTCAATTTTAAAGCAAAATGTAAAAGTCTATTTAGTTAAGTATTTTAACCTTCTAAGATACTTACAGGGTATCAAAAGCTGTGCTCCTTCAAGGTATCTGCTAAATGTTAATCTATTTTCCAAAGAGAATGCTAATGCGAATTAGACCTAAGATATACACTCCATGTTTTTACTTGTTGTTAAATTTCATTTTCCATCAGATACTTGAAATATCCGTTTTTTATCTCCCTCACACACACACACACAAGCCCATTATATATATATATACACATGTATGTATACATATATACACATTATATATACACAGTATATATATACACAGTATTTTATAAATAACAATTACAGCTTCATATTCATCCAAGTATTAAAGTACTGTTTTCCAGGATTTATACCTTTAGACAAAGGCAGAGTTTCTTATAAGCAATGTGAAAAAAATCAATAAAAATAAATTGAACTTTCCCATCAAAATGTAAAACATTTCCCACCACTTAGTAATGTTGTCAAAAGATGAAAACATTCTCCACTGATCTCAAATGTCCCTTTAATTCATTTTATGAGTGTTAGTAATTATAAATATCCTATATTATTTGCATATCAAATAATACTTAAAAGATAACTAAGTAACGTCCATTTGTGAAAGGGATGGTGTCAATTTGGATGTATTTGAAGTTTCTGTTAAAATTTGAGCTTTTAAAATTTGAGCTTCACAAGTGAACAGAGACTTGAAGAGAAAATCAACTGTTCGTCGTCTGTAGGTCTGGCACGCAGACGAGCTTGATGTTTCATTGAGAACTTAAACCACAACCTTTTCATCTTTGCGTTCCTCACGCCCAACCCACCGCCTGACACAAAGCAGTGTTTCTCAAACGCATGTGGAATAAAAGAAAACCTAGTGTGATAATCTGCAAGTGAGCCCCACTGTGCCCCCTGTTATTTCTGCTGGTGGATCCTTATTTATTTTTGGAGTCTTCTTCTAAAATATAGAACTTTTTCCTTGGCTCAGACAGGCAGTTCATCATCTAGAAGCCAATCTTCATGGCCCATGAAAGCATATGGAATACCTGAGCCAGGAAAACAGACACTGGCTGCAAGGAGTGACTCCTGCGAAACCAGTGTTGAAGGGCGTGGGGACGGCGACCTCACGTGACCTACCGGTCAGCTCACCGACCAGAGGGAAAACACAGCTGGTTTTAAAGGCAAGATGCTGGTGTACAAGTAAAAGGGGTATGGGAAATGGAAGGGAAAGAAAGGAAAAAGAAGCAAGATAAAGAAGGGGAACAGATCAGCACAGAGTAGAAGCAGCAGCAATGAGACAGGGGTGCTAAGGTGCCCAAAGTGGGAGGTGGGCTCTGATGACATTCTGTGCTCCCCTCCATTGCCAGCAAAGAGGGTGGGCTGAGGAGACACTGGAGGTATGCAGCTGGCTTCATATATACCTCAGTAGGAAACATTTAGAAGGCAAACTAAATTCCATTCATTCGGATTGTCCCAAAGGACATCAATATTCAATGTCACGCTTAAGGCAACCTAACAGCTGTCTGTGGCCCGTTTGCTGTTGTTCGGAAGAGAATTGGTGTTTACAGGGTTGAGCGCGGAGGGTAGCTGAGCTCTGATCAGGTGTTGCATAGTTCCTAACACTATGATTCAGAAACTTCCCCAGGTTGCCAGCAAACACCTCCGTTTGCGCTCAATGCGAACTGAAAAAGCAAATGATTTTATAAGCAAATGCTGCTGACTGAGTTGTGTGAGACAAGACATGAGAAGGCTAGGTGTAACTAGTTAAAAACAAAGTAAAAACAGAAAGCCGTGAAGTTACAGAACAATGTTGCAGCTTTTCCCCCTCCCTGAAAAGAGGTTAGCCCCTTAAATAGTTTTTCTTTTTTTCCAATGTTGATGAAATTGGCCTATTTTGGCAAAGCTTGCTAAATTCTAGCCTAGCAGGGGCCGGTGAATCAAGCGCCTGAGGGTGTAAGAAGAATAAGAAAAGGCTGACTGCTGTTATATGTGCAAATATTTCAGGCTTCAACAAAATAAAACCCCTGATGATGGAAAAATCCCACTCTTCGAGAGTTTTCATAGGTGTCACCTCTTCTATACTGTTTATGGACTGTAGACTCTTACATAAAGGGACATAAAATTGTTAATCCCCTTTACAGTTTCGTTCACTTTATTTCTTGATCCCAGACCCCAGAGAGTGGACCTGAGTAAGCCGTCCTCCCAGAAAAAGGGCAGAGGAGACTGTTCTGGTAGAGTTTTAATATTGAAAATCCCACATCCTGGGAAGCCGTCATTTCCCAGCAAACCAGGATTTCCCTCACCCTAATTTCTGATTTATGTGTGCCCCCTCCCCACCCCTTTTCCAGCATCTATTTGCAGATTTTGTAAGAAACCTAAGAAGTAGGGACATGCAGTTAATCCAAACTAAAGAGCATAATTTCCAAAGGAAGGACTAGGTAGCATTTTTGGGTGATAGAGGGAGGTTGTTCTCAACGTTGGCAGTGTGTTAGAATCACCCAGAGACCTTGAAAAACCACTAATCCCTAGGTTCCACCACCACGAGTCTTGATATCATTGTTCTGGGATGTGGCCTAGGCTGTACCCCAGGTGAGTCCAAGTTTGGGAACCACTGACATAGGGAGAGCATTTAAATGTTCTTCCTATTTACTATGTTAAACTTCAACATGATTATATTTTGAGTTCATGAGAGTGATTCCTATTTAACATGAATTATTGATTAAGGAATATTTAAATTTCACCTTATTTGATATCAGCCATCACACAAAATAACCTGTAAAAAAGACAATATGAACTAGTTGAACAAACTTCCCATTCTGTCTTTAACAAATGAAAACATGATCTATTCAGTTAGTAATCTGATTCATCACGATTGAATAGTTTAAATTATGCATTTTCATGATTAAGCCTTTTAAGCGTATGACTTTTATATTTCACATTTAATAGTTATCTTAATTTTTTGATGGACAGCTTCTGTTCCAACTGACTAATTACTCCTTTCAGAATGAATTTTAATCTGAACTTAGCGCACTTATGACTCAATAGTTATTAGGTAGGGTGATACTCACAATATTTAACAACCGGGAAGATATAGGCACTGACCATCTACAAGGACGTGGAAATTGTCTGAGGAAACCCTAATGGGGAAGAATGAACCCTTTAACTGCTGAATCAAAATGCAGTCCTGGGTGTCCTCAACCATGTCTAAAAGGGATAGTTTAATTGGGGGGGGGGGGGGGGGGAGGCTTTGGACAATGTTTTTTTACCAAACAGGACAAGTGTTTTAATTTAACAATATCATTTTGCTAATTGACAACTGCCAAATTCTGGCCCTAATAAAGAGTTAATTGAAGCTGCTAATTTAAAATGTTTATAATCAAAGAATCTTGGTGAGGCTGATGTAAGAGGATATCAGTCCAAGCCCTCACTGCTGTGTGAAGCTATTTGACAGCTCTCATCGTATTTTGCAATGGGAAAAGCATGGACTTGAGTTCAGTCAGACTGGGACATGCGTTCCAACTTTGTAACCAACTGCTGTTTAATCTCGAGCCACAGTTCCCATCAGTGCTTAGGTTTTATGAAGAGTAAATGGAGGCGGGGGTCTAGGATCTTATTCCGTACTTTATAAATGGTAGCTATATTTATCATGATGGTGAAGATTTTTCAGCCTCTGTTAAGATACTTTTATCACTCATCTCACGGCTAATCAGCTCTAATTGCTAGAAGTTACACCATATTATAGTTGATTGTATTTTTGGTTAAAAACTTTCACTGTCCTTCTCCATGGAAGGAACATTTATCTCCATCCAACCGACATCAAGCTTGACCGTGGGACTTGCGTTGGCCAATGAAGTATGAACAAAAGTGCCATGTTTCAGTTTCAGAGAATAACTTACCACAAGATTATCAGCATTTCACAGAGGGACTTCTCCACTGGTTTCAATACTAGAGTGAAGAACACACAGAGAAAATTGACTCACAGTGTATAAGATGTGTAATTTCGTTGTTTGTTTTTTAAGCCGCCGAGATTTAGAGTTTTAGGTTACTACAACATAACATCCCACGTCCTCCAATACAAAATATGGTACCTAGAAGTGGGGTCCTGCTATAATAAAACCCAACATTTTGTGATTTTGGCTGTAGGATCTGGGAGTGGGTGGCAAGGAAATTGTGTTTAGAGACTAGAAAGATGTCAACTCACGTTAGGTAAAGGCACTATTTTTGGTCAAACAATCCACTGATATAACTTGGAAAGCAGATACCAAAAGAGTTTGTGGCTTTAGGAAAAGGTGGGAAAAAAGAATATTGGTATTTGTAGTGTGCTTTGTTTCCTATCTGCTGCATTTACAAGAGTCTACAAGACAGGAATGATCTATAAAATGAATTTGCCACATCGAATGTGAGGAAGAAAGGGAGTATGAAGAGGCCATAAATTCTAGGACATCGCTTTGTTAGAAGAGTAAACATTTTTCATCTTTAACAGGCAAACCAAAACCATGGGCATGACTGTCATGCCCTTTGTCAAAATCTTTAAATTGATTAAGATAACAATTAGTTAATCCTTTCAGTTGGACAAGATGTCTCAGGGCAAAGAAACTAAAGGATTGGCTCCCCCAGGAACTACTAAACTTATAATTAAGTCTAGAGCCCTGTCTTGAAAAGACTTGTTGGTGCTGCTATTGGTTTGTAGAAGAAAATCAAATAGATTAAAAAGTATATATTTGAAAAAATGTTACTGCCGAAGAAACACCAGGACAAATATTGACGTGACTGTTTGAGCCTTAAACTACCCTCGGGCCCCAGATCTTTGAGAATAAGGCAGGCTGAGAAAGCGGCTTCATCCTCAGAGATGTGGCCAGGGAGGAAACGCTCAAATGGACTAAGGCTCCATTTGATAGCTTACAACTGCCCTTGGACACATCTATTTGGAAATTCTATTGTCATCTCACCCTCACTGAATTCTAAAGAGAATTCTCTAAAGATAATTCATTATCTTTCTTTTTTTCCTCTAGAAAGAATCCTCTCCTGACTTTTCTTTCAATGTCAGTGGTGACAGATTTCACCCAGGCCAATGGGAATGGAAACTAGAGTTGTCCTTGACTTTTTCATATTCATGAGCCTCTGTGTTCTATTGTTCACCTGGTCTCCTTGAATCTTCTTTCCAAATTTTTATTAATCTTTCTCACTTTCATTCTTCTTGTCCAGGCCCTGTATCATTTATATTTCTATGATTATAATAGCCTTTTTTGGAGGGAGTAAAATAAAAAAAATAAAAATAGGTTTGGTGCCCCTATAATAGTCAGCACACGTTAATTAAGGAAAACAGATTAGCACCATATCCTCCTTACAAAAAAGAACACTCACATGTTCAATGACAGGAAGAAAACCGAGCAAATGTAACCAGGTCAGTTTATCACTACATCGATACTACCTGGTTGTCTGTAAGCTGTAACTGGAAGTGTAGGTCTGGGTCTTGCGTGGTTTTGATCATGCATTATTGCACATTTTTGGGAGAAAGCCAACAAGCATTAAAGTCATCACTGAAGAAGAACTGGGCTGGTTCCACATAGGCATATGGTAAAGACATGGCAGTAGTGATGGAGGTATTAGCTAACACCACGGTGGTAATCATCTTGCAATAAATAAGTATAACAAATCAATACATTGTATACCTTAAACGTACACAGTGTTATATAATTGCCAATTGTATCTCAGTAAAGCTGGGTGGGGAGAGGAGAGGTGTAGGCACTGAGAGCCTCCCAGGCAACATGGATGGAGATGAAAGCAGAAACAGGGGAAGCAGTATTTATTTTCATCATTTAAAATATCAGCCAACATGTAGTGAACATTTATATGTTGAACACATTTGCAAACTAATTGTCATCACAACAACTCCATGACATAGATGTTATCATTAACTCCATTCTCATAGCTGGATCCATATTGAGGATCCAAATATGTCCCAAATATGGCCCCTTTTTCTCTGTCTACATCAGTCGTACCATGGCCCCAACTTCTATCATCTCTCTTTGCAACATTCTCCTAATCTGTCTCCCATGCCTACTTTTGCCCTCAGCAATCCTTCTCACCAAAGCATCTAGAATGATCTAACAACTTATAACAGATCACATTATTCCTCTATTTAAAATCTTTTGGTGATTTCTACTGCAGTTATCATAAACTCTAGTCTCAAGTAGTTGGTATAAGACTGTATGACTCTCTAATATCCAAATTCTCCCTCCCTCCTTAGCAATTCTGCCCAAAAGATTCCCTTTGCCTCAAGCGTTTTTGCCCCAACCAGTTGGCTCAGTTCTACTCAATTTTCACCCCAGCTTAAACTTTACTTCCTCTGATCATCCTTTTTTGTTTTCTTTTTATAAAATGTCTTCCTTATCTGATTTTTTAAGTCTGGTTTTTTGAGGTATAATTTAAATGCAGGAAAATTCATTCTTGATGAAACTTGATAAATGTAAACAGTCATATAACCACCAAAATCAGATTAGAGAATATTTCATTTGATTTCAGAATGTTCCCTTGTGCCCCTTTGACATCAGTTCCCTTTCCCTAGATCGGTGGCAACCACTGATTTCTTTCCCTATGGTTGTGACTTTTCCGGAACGTCATATATGTGGAATCATTCAGAATGTAGCCACTTCAGTCTGGGTTCTTTCACTGACATAATTATTTTAGGATTCATCTATGTCGTTACGTGTATGTATCATAATTTATTTATCCATTCATCAAGAGGTGTACATTTAGGTTCTTTCTAGTTTTCACTGATTATGAATTTAACTATAAATAGTTGGTACAGGTTTTTGTGTGGATATTCATTTTATTTCTTTTGAATAGATACCTAGGAGTAAAATTATTTGGTGATATGGTAAATGTATATTTACCTTTATAAGAACTGCCAAACTGTTTCCCAAAGAGCTGGACCCCTTTTTTTTTTTGCATTTACACTAGAAATATATGAGATCCAGTTTCTCTTCATATTTACCAGCACCTAATATTGCCAGTTTAAAAATTTTAGTAATTTTTATAGGCGTGTGATATCTATATATTTCTATTTTGTATTTCCTTGATGACTAATGTTGAGCATATTTGTATGTACATACTTGCTCTTAAAACTGTTCTTTGGTGAGCAATCTTTTCTAATCCTTTGCCCACTTTTACTGGATAAAAGTCCTTTGTCAGATTTATGTTTTGCAAATATTTCTTTGCAGGCTGTGACTTGTCTTTTTATTTTCTTAAAAGTGTATTTTGAAGAGAAGTTTTTTTTAAAAATGCAATTTATCAAACTTTCAGAATTTTGTTTTTTTAACCTGCACTCTCGTATCCTTACCTCACCCAAGTCACAAGGATTTTCTGCTGTATTTTATTTTCTAAAATTTTATAGTCTTGAGACGCCTGGCTGGCTCAGTCAGTAGGGCATATGACTCTTGATCTCAAGAACATGAGTTCAGGCTCCACACTGGGCCTAGAGCTTACTTTAAAAAAATAATAATAGGCACGCCTGGATGGCTCAGTTAGTTGGGCGTCTGCGTTTGGCTTGGGTCATGATCCCAGGGTCCTGGGATGGAGCCCCATATTGATCACCCCGCTCTGTGAGGAGCCTGCTTCTCCCTCTCCTCCCCGCTCATGCTGTCTTGCTCTCTCTCGCAAATAAATAAATAAAATCTTAAAAAAATAATAAAAATAAATAAAGCGTATTCCATTAAAATCTAATAAAATTTTATAGTCTTAAGCTTATGATCCATTTCTGGTTGATTTTGTATTTTGAGTTGTTAATTTTTTTTGCATATGAATGTTTATGTTTGGGATTTGACTAACTATATAACATCTAAATATGCCTGTTTGATGAAGTTTTCAGTGAACTGCAAGGTACATATTGTTTTTCCACAGTGAGAAAACATCAAATCTCAGCTATACTCTCTGATGCATCTCTATTCCTGCCCTCATTTTGTCCACCTAAAACACGATCTTGTCGCTTCCTTGTTTGAAAATGTTCAGTGAAGTAAATAGATTATTCAATAAATGGTGTTGGCACAATTGGATCTTCATTTGACGAGAAAGTTTATTCAGTCTTCAGCATCTTATCACATATACATGCGCAATTCTAGATGGATTAATAGATATAAAGGATATGAAACATTAGAAAAATTAAAATTCAAAAACTGTAGGAGAATATTTTAATATTCTTGAAATAGAAAGTACTTTTTAAGCAATGTCTAAAACTCAAAGACAATGAAACAAAAACAATAACAATTTGCATAGTATAAAAATAACTAGTTTATAAATGACAAAAATAAACTAAGGAGAGAATTAAATATTCAAATGAAATGAGATATTGAGAAAGATATTCGCAATATGTATCAGGAATACAGAGTTCCTATCCTTTTAAAAAATGGCCTCTTATAAATCAGTGAAAAAAATAAAATATAGGGAGCAATACCTCTGAAGAAAAATGGGCAAAGGGCAAACACTGTAATTCACAATAAAACAAACATCTAATAAAAATGAAAAGATACATAATAACCAAAAAATTGTAAATTAATACAGCAATTAGATGTTTTAAATTATCAGATGAACAAGGATTAACATATTTTATGATGTTTGATTTTAGTAAATGTTTTAGGGAAGCAAAAATCTTACACATAATTGGAATGCACATTGATATGGCATTTCTGGAAAGCTATCTAACAAAATACACCAAAATCTTTAACTATGTCCAGACCGTTTGTATTATAAATATGTTCATAGAAATTTAATATAGGAAAGTCATTGAACAAGTGTGAAATGATGTGTTTACTACAGACAAAAAATTGAAAATAGCCTAATCATTTACCAAAAAAATATTGATTAAATAAATGAAGATGCCTCCATTTCAATGAAATAATTAGCAGCTGTTAAAATAGGGTAAGGAATGTTTATATGCCTGGGGTGTAGCATACACAACATACATTCATACATACATACATTTATACACACGCACACCATGTCATTGAATGAAAAAGCAGGATACTATATGGTATTTGTAGTATGATGGGGCCATTTTATATAGTATTTGTGTGTGTCCATATCAAAGAATTAGTGATATTTAGCTTCAGAAAGTGGGATTTGGAATGAAAACAAAATTTATATTTAAATAACTTTGGGATTATTTAAATTCCCTTTATCATGACTGTAGTGATTTTGGTAATATAAAGTTATCTATAGTAATTTTAGAAAAAATCAAAATAGGAGAAATATACAACACAGGCATAACTACTCTTCCTGTCCTGCTGCATTCCCTGCTACAATGTATTTTATGCTTATATATGTAGGTTTAGACACATTTGAGATCATGTCATACAGATACTTTATAACTGGTGTTATTGGATCTCTTAATTCATCAACCCATTCATTTGACATTCACCACTTTCGTATGGAAAGCTCTGGTTCATATTGTGGGGAATGCATGAAAAAGAAAAGAAAATATTGCGAAGAGAAGAAATCTGCTCTCCAAGTATTTTACATATACCTAATGTATTCATTCAGCAAGTATGGACTTTTATGTGCCGGGCACTGTTCTAGATGTTACAAGCACATAAGAGGCGATCTTCTGTTCTTAATGGAAATAGAAATTGTTGAAATCTGTTTGACATGTGTTAGTTTTAGAATGAATAAAGATATGACTGGTCTTCAGATAATCGGACAGACACTTAGCAGACTATGTTAAAATTCTTTAAGTGACTACAGTTTTTGTTCTCTTGAGTTTAAGGTTACAATCATCTAAATTTCTGCCAGCGAACATATGCTTGCAAATCCATACCAGCTGAATTAATGAGTGGAAGATAAATGTGTCCTCTGATGGAAGAGAAGGGACCAATGAAAAACCAGGTGTAGCCAAGAAATGAATTCAATTGTCACTTTTGTCCCAAGCGCTGGGAATTAGGATGAAGGCAAAGACCATGTGGAAGAAAATTCAGAAATAGGTATCAGCAATAATATGGTACGATAGTCTCTTTCCTGCTCCTTGCTTTGATATTCTCAATTGTTCCTCTTTCTTATGTTGAGGAATTGACTTCCCTATGACAACTGTGGGTGCTGACAGATGGATGGAACCAGAGATCATGGTGGCCAGAGAGAGGCCACTGTCCAGGAACCAGGCAGGTCCTGGCAGAGGACTGGGGCCAGGCAATGAGCAAAGTAGGAATGGTGAATTTCAAGGGAGGACCCAAGACATCAAAAAATATAGTAGACAGTCATTGTAGATGGGATACTGTCAGATGGGAATTATGGATCCAGAACAAAGTAAGAGCTTAGTCATTAGAACAGAGTATGAGCCTAAGGAGACACTGAGTTCCTGGCTTGACTCCTTTTTTGTTCCTGTTGACAATTTAGTCCCAAAGCCACAGAGGCTACTTTACTCTGCAGTGAAGCTTTAACTTACTAAGCTAATGAGACTAGCTTTGGGAGAAACCCATTAAACAGGGTGGTCACACCTCTCAGTGGTATGAAATCCAAGAACTTGCAGGAAATTGGAAAATGATGGTCCTTGTAGTCACACCTTTCTAGATACTCTGATCGCTTGGACAACTGGACCGATTATCTTAGCTTTTTGAACCTTTTTCTTCCCACATTGTGATCCTTTTCCATTCTTTCCACTTTCGTTTTAGAGTAAAATGAAAATTGTATTGAAAATATTATGATGGTAGAGATCATTCATTATATCTTGGTATTTGTGTCAAACAAATCTGACAACTGCTTCTCTGTGAAAATTTTTAGATGATCTTATGTCTGTTTATGGGCTTAGGCTGGGTCAGTTAACTGGATAAATTGGACTTCATAGAAAAAGCATTTTATCCTCCCCAAATAGGATGTGGCCCCCTTACCTGCTGACCTATGGTCTCCATTCTCAGTGTGGGGTGAGCTGGGTGCCCTAATGTTGTACTGTGTACCACCTGCATGGCTGTGGGCAATGATCTTACTCACCTTCATGGTGTTATGGGTCAAATTTAATTTCCTAAAGGTCAGAGACCCTAACATTGTTTCATGTTTCCATACATTATCCTTCAAAAGAAAAGATGGTAGTCAATCTCCTTTTCCATTTACTCAGTTTATCCTTTGGAGTTTCTCAATGGACAGTGAAGAACACTGCATTTGTGTTAAGTGGAAGAGCTTAATGGAGTGTGTTGGTTTCGCTGGAGACGGCTGTTTGTAAGTATGCAGAAGCCAAATGCCACCTGGGAAGCAGACGTCCTTTTTCCAGGGCAGTATTTTTAATTATATCTTTTCACCTGAGCTCTAGGGCAAAAGTTCCATTTTTCTCCCTACTCATTATTAACAAAACCCACAAGGACAGGGGTTTCTAATTTCATATTTTTAAGTGAATTTAGCATGCAAAGTATTCTGAAATGACATTAGATATGTAGTTAAGATAACACTGAGGCTCTGGAGTTTCTTGACTTCATACAAATCTATACATCCTACCCACACTGACTGCCCTCTGTTCACACAGCATTACTTAACTACACAATCCACGTCTTCCTGGAAGTGTGTCCGGTGCCTTGTTGTGATTGTCATTTCTGCGCCACATACATTCAACAGACACACACGGTAACTATTATTGGAACTGTATACATACATCACTGTCTGTGTTTAATTTGTATCAAGTATGATTTTGTGCAGCAATGCAGACTTGCACCCATTTTGAAATTAATTAACCTGAACAAAATTGGATCCACCAGCCTAGGTTCCTTAATAATATCCTGGCTTACACATTAAATAATACATGAGAGGGAGTTGGAAGTGGGGGGATTCCAAGGAGAGAGAAGGAGGATTCAGGCCTCCTGAGTTTTAATCCCCATCCTGCCCATGTTTTCCCCTGTGAACGAGAGTCTTCCGTTCTCTGCTTTTGTTCCCCTGGCTGCAGCGGGAGAGCCGGAGCAAACCCAGCCAGTGTTGTAGGGAGAGTGAATGAATGCCGAAAATGTGCTTTGAGAACGTCAAGTAAAACACACTATGCCGCGTGTGGAAATTATTATGAGTTCATTCTTCATGCACTTTTAGTCCTTGCCCTCTAGGCTCAGACTGCCAGCCAAGGCACCAATTACTCTCGATGGGGCTGTTGGTTCTTGTGATGTGAACACCTGTCCTCCAGCAAATGAACTGGGATAATACATCCCAATTTACTATGTGTGTCATATACCCTACAAATTGAATCTCTAAAATACACTCTGAGTTGAATAATAAATGACACTGGGTTTAAATGACAGGAAATAGACTCCATACAATTGCTTGGGCATCTGTGTCCACCCGAGCTTTTGTCCACCCAGTCTGCTGCTGAAACGCCAAGCCAGGCTTCCCTCTGCATTCGCGGGGCTGACTAAGGGGCCATCTGTATGGGGAAAGTCACTGCAGAATTGCTGGCTTCCCCGGGAGAGCCTTGGGCTGATTAATTCAGTCGAGCCAGGGCTTGGCAGACCCAGCCCCACGCGGCTCAGCAGATAAGACAAAATTGCAACCGGATACAATTCCAGGGGCCTTCGAATTCATATTTAAAGAAACATTCATTAGGTAACTGGACAGGCCGCCCCATACAATTTGTTGCCCTGAAATTTAAAAGAGAGACAATTAAGAGAAAATTACCAAATGAAAGGGAGAAAGAGGGAAAAGGGGTAGTTGCCTAAGAACGGTTGAGGGGATAAGGTTTACAGGTCATATCGAATTATGCTTAAGCTGGTTTTGTGCAGGTGAACCCTCCTCCCTCGAAGAGTGAGAGAGCACAGCCAGTGCTCCGTATTGTGAGACGTCTCACTGATTCATATTTTGAGGCATTGATGGGATGGTAGTGCTCCTCAGGGCTTCCTTCCGGTGTGATAACGAGACCCTCCCATGAATACAGGCCTATGTGCCTCCCCTGGCTGCATTTTATGTAGATACATAAGTATGTACAGTTTTCCTTCCTTTCCTGTTTTCATGACATGTTAATCCAGCTGGAACGGCACTGATCCAGAAACTACCTATTTTCCACAGCCCACCCCATTTTCAACATCCTGATCAAGGAGGAGGGTGGACGGGGGAACAAATGCCCAGGAAAATAGAAGGAAGGCAATGAGAACACACAAGGGTGCTCTGAATAATGTCCATATTGTATAAACGGATGTGTACTTATAATCTGTTTGTGTTTAATTTGTTGTTCTTCCTCAACCAATAATGCCTACATAACCTAAAAGGACAAGGACTTAGTTGTCTATTTGCAGTTTCTGTGTAACCCCACGGAGGGCCTTTGCTTTCTCTGGTAAGCTCATCGCTGGTAGCGAGGCCTGCTGACACATGTGAGGCCAGGGAAAAGCGCCTGTCCTGTGTCCAGCACCCCCCACCCAGTCGGTGGAGAGCAGAAAGCCATGCACCTGCAGGTCTGCTCCAAAGATCTTTCCCAGGGACATGAAGCTGGTAGGGTCCCCCATCTCGCAAGGAAGGCCCCCTGGGAACATCTGTACAATGCTCCTGTTCCTGCTGTCCTCATTTTAAATAAAAAAAAAAAAATTATTTGACAGAGTGAGAGAGAGCGTGTGTGTGAGCAGGGGGAGGGGAAGAGGGAGAAACAGACTCTCCCCTGAGCAGGGAGCCCGATGATGAGGGCCTGAATCCCAGGACACCTGACCTGAGCTGAAGGCAGATGCTTAACCGACTGAGTCACCCAGGCGCCCCTCCTGCTTTCTTCTTATCTCTCTTCTTGTCCTTTTATCTGTTTCCACCAGGATAAGCCCTAAGAACCTTCTATTTGCCACTTCCTTCTAACTTACTGCATCTTTCCCATCGCTGTCCCTACCTGAATTCTCTTCTTCTGTCTTATTCTTTGACTGCTTTAGGACAATGCAAAGGAACTCTCATACAAACCTATTCTCTCTTGCTTCCCACGTGATCTAGGATCTTCTCTATGTCTGGACATCTCTTTAGAACCTATCTGTCATCTCTCCCTGTTCCACTTCCTCACAGCTCTGTGAAGTAGCAATGGGATATAGGATATTGGGAAAGAGGGCTCTTTATTGATTAGCCCATGGAATTGAAATTCCATGTCTGCACCTAGTAACTGCGGTATCTTAGCAAGTTATTAAGTCTTCATGCCTCAGTCGTCATGTAATTTTTTCATCTTTTTTACATGCCCCCCAGTCTCTAGCCAGCACCCCCCTTTCGCTGGATCTAGTAGAGAGCCAGTTAACAGAGCATCCAGACATCCTTCCAGTCTTGGCCCCCTGCGTTACAGAAGAGAGCGGGGCAAGGTTGAGCCATGCATCAGAAGGTCGAGGAGCCCTGGATCAACACAAAAGCACTCTTTGTGTTTGTTTATTAGGTGTCTCCCCTCTAAGGATGTGAGCTGCCCAGGGTGGGAAGGGCACTTTCTTTTACTTTGTATTCCCTAATCCTTGCCTACTACCGCCAATGGAATGCAAGCTTCATGAATGTCTATTGGGGGGGTTTGTTAGTAGAGGGGAAGTAGTATCCTCACGAAACATGCTTGCCTTCTCAGTTTGATAGGTCTGGATCTGTAGGAGGCCATATTGCCGGGACTGAGTACTGATGAGTGTGTAGCACGGTGAAGAGGGGATTGGAGAAAGGACCAACTAAGGATTAGTCACAATTCTTCAAAAAGCCCTGCTAAGGTTGGTTTTGACAGCGAAAAGAGGCATGAGATATTCGCTAGCACAGGAGGCCAGCGAGAGAGGACTAGGTGGGGTGGGGCCGAGCCGCGGGCCCGGCAAGACAGACATGGCGTACCACGAGTTCCTGACATTAGAGATTAGTGGGAGGGACTAGTAGAGGCCCTGCCAGGAAAATGAACACGCAGACCATGAAGCTACTTTCAAAGGTAAAACTGCATTTCATTTATTCTGCAACATTGCCTTAGATGAACCTCGTAAGACCCCCAGCCTTTGTTTCATTCTGCTCTGCAGTTAAACGCTGCCATCCCCAGTATTTAGAGCGGTGGCTGGCATGTGAGTGTGTATTGAGTGAAAACAACGTAGAGGGGAAGAAAGCGGTGAGTCCTTCTACATCACGTAGGTTTACCTTCAGCCTGAAGCAGGAGGTGAAAAGGCATGTGGAGTTCATGATGCTTCCATGCTGTTTTTTCCTTTGAGAACAGCCAGACTGTCTCTTTGAGCAACCATGGAAAATAGTCATCAGAACACCTTACTTTAACCTCCTCAGGGATGGTTAATTTAGCTTAGGAAAAGATGACTAGGAAAATTTAGCATCTCATAGTCTAAATACACTAGTCTTCATATCTGTGACACATTGTATTATATACATATCAATTACACTTTCCTTTCCTTTCTGCCAAGGAAGCCATATACTTCTCATTCCATTATTTTTAGTTTGGTCACGTGATTGGCTTTGACCAGTGAGTGTGAGCAGGTGTGACGTATTCCGCACCTGCATGGAATCTTTGAATAGGCTTATGCAGTTTGGGTTTTATATCTTTTGTGCCCACTTTACTTGAGAAGAACATGACCCAGATAGTCATTACTTCTTTGAACTGGCTTCCAAAATGAGAAAAGTCACAGAGCAGAACCAAGCAGAACGTGTGGGAGCTACAGCTGACTTGCTCATCTCAGGTAACTTGAGCAAAAAGTGGTGTTTGTCGTTGTAAGCTAATAAGGTATATGTATAGGTTTCGTATTGCTGCTAGAACAAAGTACCGTAAACAGAAGCTGAAACAACACAAATGTATCTTCTAGTTCTATAGCTAAAGTTCAACATGTGTCCCCTTGGGCTAAAATCAAGATGTTGGCGGGGTGGGTTCATTTCTGGAGATTCTAGGGAAGAATCTGTTTCCTTGCTTTTTCCGCCTTCCAGAGGCTGCCTGCATTCCTTGGCTTGTGCTGCCTTCCATCCTCTTCAAAGCCAGCAATACTGCCTCTGTTTCTCCCCATTCTTCCATTGTTACATCTCCCTCTGACTGTCTTTGCCTGTCTTCCTCTTCCATCTTTAAGGATCCCTGTGATTTCCGGGGCTCATCCAGATCATGCGAGATGAGGGATTAGCTGATTAGCTAATTAGCTGATTAGCAACCTTAAACTCCCTTTGTCATGTAACCTTAACATAGTCACAAGTTCTAGGGATTAAAACATAGACGTCTGTTATTCTGCAGTGTGGGTATGGTAATCAAGGATGATGTTGCCTAAAAGGCAGAGAAATAGCCACTACTCTGTAAATGGACATAGAACAGAAACTGTCTGCGGTCATTTGAAGCCACAAGACAAAATGCACAGCAGAATTGACATCGCATAGGACAACCTGGCTCCGTGCCTCATACTGCCTCTAGGTGAAGGACTTTGGGCAAATCATTTGGTTCATTTCTCTCTTAGTTTCTTCAACTGTGATGTGGAACACTCAACGCTAGTGCAATTTATCTTTCAGGGCTATGGAATGGCTATATCATAACTACATCAATAGTTATGTATCACCATATCTATACTACTTCATTCTTTTTATCTTTCGGGGTTGTTAAATGGATCGAGTCAAACAATATAGTGTAAGGACATATATGGGTATATCTATCTTCTTCTCTTTCTCTGTAAAGATATATGCACAATAGGGCATATAGGTTGGTAATAGGGTCATCAGATTGAACCTTGCCCCAAATTTGTCCTTTAAATGAAGCCTGCCTTCTCTATGTGTGTGCATCTGTGACCTTGTAACTGTCCTGTGAATATTAGATTAGCTACAGCACTTTTCCATTGCAAAAATAATATAGGTTTGAAAGATGAACGCCTTTCTCATTTCTTCAACTATGGTAACAATGCACAATTATGCAGTTACAAATGGGTAAAATTAAGGTACAGATTTCCATTGGTTTAAAGTCTGATGTTTGCAGACAGTTATGCACGTGCCCACGTGCATTTTTGTTCTTCCTTGTGAAAATGTTCCTCTATTCCATCTTCCATATCATAGCAACACATGGATTGACAACTCCAACTTTTCCTTTATGTAGGTATTTCAGTAAGAAACTCTCTACATGGAATGACCATATAAATTGCTTTTTCCTTTTGTTGGTGGTTCAGCTTGGTGCTCATTGCCTGGCCAATTTGGCCACCTCAAGGCAGCTCTGGCTAAGTAGTCAGCTGTCTCTCCCAGAGGCAGCCAGCAGCTCTTCCTCTTTCAGCATCTGTGGAATAAAGACTTCATTTTATCCTTCCACATATGCTCACGAGAGATCAGAATATAACAGGTACCCAAAGAGTTTGTATCTTCCTCCATCTTTCATTCTTTTTGCCTGCTTTTAAGTCTGTTGTACTATTTCAAGATGCTTAATGAAACGAGGCAGTGTGTATGTGACTGGTGGATGCCCACAGTCATCCAAAATATGTGCTATTTCACATCAAATTATGATGCCTGTCCAGTGACACATCCAAACTGTTCATATGCCATTTTCAAGAGATCACAAATTTGTTGGTTGAATGCTAAATTTCTTCAGCAAAGCAATGCAATCAGAGAAAAAATATCACTTGTAAAGAATGGTTTCCATTGGAGATAGGAGTATGACCATTCTATGGACTTCGATATTATGCTATGCTGTGCTAAAAACAAAAATAAGAATTACAGTTAGACACAAAATATGAAAAAATGTGAAACCAAAAGTCTTATAATAAATTAAAACTTTACAAGCAGAATAACAACTAAACATGTATTACATACAATGTGCCACATTGGTACCACATGCCCCCCCCCCCAAAGTACAATAATTTGATCTTTCTGAGAAAGATGTCATCTTGAAAATTAATGGTCATAAAAGGAAAGATCTCTATTTCCTTGATCAGTTTTTTTTTCTCTAAAATATTTTAAAATAGTTTTATAGTTCATTTTGGTGTTAAACATTGCATTAATAAATTTTTAAACTATTATTTTAGTTCTTGATTTATCATGTTGGACAGTAGGTGTCTCAAGTAACAGAATAAGATATCAAACAAAATACCCTTTAAATCAGTTAAAATTGCAAGCACCCACAACAATTTATATTTGATGAAAACCATATAAACAAAAAGATATACACCAAACACAGTAGAATGGTTGTCTGGGGAAGAATGGAGAATAAGAGTAGGAGGTGACCATAAAGGAATGCATCAATTAAAAAATGAATAAAACAAGAGGGTTTTTTTTAACATACTGTGAATTAAGGAGCATGTTTAATTTAATCTTCTCCATCAGGGGCTCACAAAATATTAATTTGTTTATATTTTGGCTTCTTTTGGGGGCAGTGGTTCCCTTTTGGATGCAAATTATAATAACCAAAGGAGCTTTTAAAAAATGCCTGCAGTTGGACTCAACCCTTTGATTTTCTGGTTTTAATAAGTCTGGGGTGGAAATTAGGCATATGTATTTTTTTGTGATTAAACATTGCAAAGTGAACACTCATGTACTTTATAATCCAAGAAATAGAATATTACCAGCCTCCCAAATAATCTTCTCATTTGGACAGTTGTACTGTTAAGAGCTCCAGATGTGATTCTAATGTTTGTACAAGGTTGAGGACCATCCTTCTAGTTCGTACTCAGACTGATGCCTTCTTGCCTTGTGGTATTATTTCTCTCGCATTTTTTTCTTATTTTGTAATATTCCAAGCATCGTTTATTCATAGTGGGTAGGGATTATTTGTAAACCTTCTTTGTCCTTATATCTTTAAAATGTATTTATTTTGTCAAATTTGATTGATAGTTTAACTACATATAGAATTATTATTTAAAAGCATTTTTCCACTCAGAAATGATGGCATTTTCCACTGTCTTTGAGCATCTAATTTTGCTGTAAAAGTTTTGTTTCATTGCTGTACATATCTTTTTTATTGTTATCTTTTCCCTGAAAGATTTCTTGATTTCTTCTTTATCCTTGAAGCCCTGAAATTTCACTAGACTTATCAATACGCAGTTTTCTGCTATATACCCAGCTGAACACCTGATAGGCCCTTTTTATTAAAAATGTTTCTATTATTTTTTTGGTTATAGTTGACCCTCAAACAACATGGGTTTGAACTGTGCAGGCCCACTTTTATGTGAATTTCTTTCCACAAATACAGTACAATATTATAAATGTTATTTTCTCTTTATGATTTTCTTAATCACTTTTTCTAGCTTACTTTAAGAATACAGTATATAATACATATAACATATAAAATATGCGTTCATCAACTGTTTAAGTTATCAGTAAAACTTCCAGGTAATAGTAGTCTATTAGTAGTTAAGTTTTTCAGGAGTCAAAAGTTATACACAGATTTTTGACCGCATAGGGTATTGGTACCCTTAACCCCCACATTGTTCAAGGGTTAACAATATTTCTTTCCCTTCATTAATCATGAACTCTTCCTGGAATGCTTATAAGATTAACATTGACATTCTGGAATCGAACCTCCATGTTGTTAAAAAAAAAAAAATATATATATATATATATATGTATAAAACATAGTTATATATGTTTACATATAATATTAAATATGTATATATATATGCACATACATATATATATATTCTACATTATGGAAAATTTCTTAGGCATAATCTTTCTAATACTAAGCTTGGTCTTGTTCGATTATTCTCTTATTCAGTGCATTGACTGATTACTTTGGTAATCACAACTAAAATTTTAATTTTCACAAACTCATATTCTCTGGTGGCTCCTGTTTTAATAATAGTCTTTTTGTTTTATGGATGTAATATCCTCTTTAAACTTCTTTGAGAAAACTAATTGGGATAGTTTAACTTTTGATTCCTAAGTTGTTTCCTGTAAGGTTAATGTTTTGGTTTATTCATTTTAATTTTTGCCATGGATGCTATTTGGTTTTCCTCCAATATGTGGTGATACTTAGACATAAGTTTGTATTTGTTGAATGATTAGAATGATTTATAGAGGTAGGTGTGTTATATTTTTCTGACAGACCCTCTATCATGAGAGGTGTTTTTCTGGGGAGCAGGGCTATGTTTCCGTGGGTAGGACATGTCATTTACATATGGCTCTGTAG
This sequence comes from Ursus maritimus, assembly GCF_017311325.1. Lineage (NCBI taxonomy): Eukaryota > Metazoa > Chordata > Mammalia > Carnivora > Ursidae > Ursus > Ursus maritimus. The sequence goes on from NW_024424230.1 coordinate 37,079,247, forward strand.
GTTATTGAGCATGGAACAATCTAGTTGTCTGGGGACCTGCATAATTAGACAAAGTAAAGAGGGCTTTAAATCATAGGATTAAAACTCTTTAGTGCATATGGCTCCTGGGTGGAGCTGCTTCTCCTCCCCCACCCCCGCTTTTTTTTTTTTTTTTTTTTACCTCAATATCTGCTATGGTTATCTAAATGCCTTCTCTGCTTCTTTCTTGGGTTCCTATATGAATGGTAGGTTTACTCCCTGGGCAGATCAACTCCCACTTTTAGAAAGTGTACTCTTTAGAAGAACAGAACTTTCATTTACTATTAAGGGCTGGGTATTTCTCATCTGATTTTTAACTTCAGTCTGATCCTATTAATTAGCTGGGACTGTGTGTGTGTGTGTGTGTGTGTGTGTGTGTATTAATATAATTAATTAATTAATTAATATAATTTGTTTTTGTTTGTTTTGTTTCATTTTGTTTTCAGGTCAGCTGAAGAGGTTGTGGAGAGAGTTATTTGCATGAAATTTAACATCTTCTACTGAGTGCTTGCTGAATAGTAATTTTGATTGTTCTCTGGGCCTGTGACTCATTAAAGCCCAAGCTATATGTCAACTTTACCTGTCTAGATGCCTTCAAAAACACCCATGTACGTGTCAGCTCAGGCATGCGTTTAAACATAACTTTAAAAATATGCAGTGAGCACACCTGTGACCAGATTGTGGTTTCTAAATATTATTTTGGAGAAATGGCTTCTCAAGGGCTGGCTTAGGGAAAGTACACAGTGAGCCTGATGCATCCTGTTATGTCAGAAAATAAGCAAGCTCTCAAAGAATGGAGATGTGTCACAAGGACCCAGGAATCGGTTTCAGAACAATTTGAGCATCAAAAGGAATAATGAATATAATTGACTGTAACCACTGAATATATAAAAATCCATTAATTCATTGTGGTGTCAGTGAGAGATAGGTTACCAATGAAGAGATTATTATACCCCTTATCCTCAAAATTAGTAATTAAAGGGAAAGTTCAGCATTTAGCATAACTCTTGGAGGAAGGATGTTCAGCCCATGGTAATGAGATGAAACTTTTTTTAAAACAGAAGTTGAAAGCCACCAGTTAAAAAAGAAGAGGGAATGATGGAGTTAGAAAATGCCCATTATAACCCTGAGCAAAATAATTCAGAAAGGGATCATCACTAGAGGATAAAAGCATTAGAGGAAATGTTGAAGAACAGGATATGCACTGAGACCAAATATCACCCCCCCCCCCACAACAACAACAAAATCACTGGGTATTTCATTGGGCAGGGAAAAAAAATACCTTTACCATGGAGAGATCTGGGAGTCCATGTGATGAAGTCTCACTGACAGTGGATCATGTGACATCATATGCCTCCTGACGAAGTACTGCAGGACCTATGAAGTATTCTCTCCCAAAGTGCTATACCTGGGTCAAATCAAGCCTAACATTTAACCTCCTGATTGTAGGAAATACACAGGGTTAGAAAAACAAGAACAATAGCACAGTGAAAAAAAAATGTATATCCCAGCATGTGGGACCTTGTTTACATTGGCTAAGTCTGTTCAAAATGTCAGATCCATTGGAAAAGGCAAAGTAGGAAGCATGAAGTTTGAATCAAAGTTTAAAAAACAAAAGGCTAAACACATATTTTGGAGAAAATTGGGGGAGTCTTGAAATTTTGAAAAGAAAATTTGAAAATGTGAAGTTCTTAAAATACAAAAATGATGTTTGTATTAGAGTTCTACAAAGAAAAAGAACCAATAGGATGTGTATACTTAGAGAAAGATATTTATTTTAAGAAATTGGTTCATGCTGGGGTGCCTGGGTGGCTCATTCGGTTAAGCATCTGACTCTTGATTTCAACTCAGGTCATGATCTTAGGGTCGTGGTATTGAGCCCTGTGTTGGGTCCACACTGGGCATGGAGCCTGCTTGGGATTCTTCTCTCCATCTCTCTGTCCCTTTCCTCCATCGCTCTCTCTCTCTCTCACTATCTCTCTCGAGTTCATGCCATTGTGAGTACTTAGTGAGCATAAAAGCAGACTGGAGACTCAGAGAAGAGTTGTGCTTCGAGTCCAAGGGCAGTCCTCTGGCAAACCAGGAAGAGCTAGGGTTACAGTTCAAGTTCAAAGACCATCTGCTGGCAGAATTCTTCTTGCTCAGGAAGGCCAGCCTTTTGTTCTGTTCAGGCCTTCAATTGATTGGGTGAGGCCCATCTGCATTATGGAGGGTAATCTTCTTTAATTGAAGTCTACTGATTTTTTTTTTAATGATAGTAGAATGGGAGAAACTTTGGAGATGATTTGGGTCATAAATCCTAGGTGGAGTGCTCATAATTGGGATTGGTGTCCTTATAAAAAGTTCTCCAGAGAGCTCTCTTATTGTCTTTTCCTCATATAACATAGTCAGAAGACCCAGAAGAGGGCCCTCACCCAGCCATGCTCGCACCCTGATCTCAGACTTCCAGCCTCCAAAACTGTAAGAAATACATTTCTGCTGTATCCAGTCTTTGTTACCTTGTTACAAAGTTACCCAGTCTTTGGTACTTTGTGCTAGCAGCCCAAAGAGACTAAGACATTATAATTATTACTGGAAGACAGGCTGTGTGATGTAGGAATCTGATTCCAAATATATGCCTCACGGGCATGGAATGCATGCATGCATACACACGGACATGCGTGCGCACACACGGACACACATGCACACAGGCACGCATGTACACACACGGACATGCATCCACATACAGAGACATGCATGCACACACAGAGACATGCATGCACACACACGGACACGCATGCTGGCGGGCACTGAGTGTCAACAAGACATCTTGAAAATGCATGGGTATCAGAGAAAGACACATTGGTGTTGTTGTTTTTTTTTTGTTTTGTTTAGGGTGTTTTTTTGGTTTTTTGTTTTTTTTTAAATTTTTACTGACACTGAGAGCAAAATGTGAGAGATGCCTTAAGGATAAGGAGAGAGAAATCACACTTAGCGCCAAATTTAAAGAGCTGTGTTTTTGAAGAGTAAAAATTCAATGTGCTTATTTTGGTATTCTTACTGGCATAACTTTTTAGCAAATTGAAGCACTGATAAATTTGCAAGACACAAACATAGTTTCCCCTATTTTGTAGACATGATTATGAAGATTACTATGAAGATTACTACTGTTGGTTCATTCTCCGTAGTGCGTTCCCCAGAAGGATAGAGAATGTGGAAGAAAGATGGGAGAGAGCCAGTTGAACCCCACAGGCCAAGGTTGGCTTAGCAAGGCTATTTCAGCCCTGGGAGGCACTGCCTTGCCACCAGGGCACTCAACCTGTTGACATCACTTAAAATCATCCAGCCAATTTAGTCCTATTATGTGACTGTTCTGAATCTTACATTGTTTAATCCAGTCTATACTTTATCTCCATTGCTCTTAGAACTTGTACTTTTTTTCTTTTTCCCTTTGACCCCCTTCACCCATTTCACCATCAAAGTTTACTGATTTAAGTGTAAATCTCATCCGAAAACACCCTCATAGAAACATCCAGAATGTTTGACCAAATATCTGGGTATTGTGGCCCAGTAAAGTCGATACTTAAAATGAACCATCACAGTGTTATAAAAACGTAGAAGCAACTTCTTATTTTTAGCAGATGCATGCATAAATATTTAATAATAAAGTGTCATGATGCCTGCAGCTTACTTTCAAATGATTCAGAATATATGCATATATATATACAAACATGTATATATATATATATATATACATACATACACACACATACACATATATAGCTACAAATACAGATACACACATGGCAAAATTGTTTATTTTCAACATTGATTATAGCAAGTTAAAGCTTTTGGAATTTTTTTTTAAGTCCAGACTTCTTATTTGTTCAGTCCAATGGAGGGTATTTCTGTTTACTTTAAGATATACTCATAGCACATTATAGGTAAATATAATTTTATGTTTAATTGTTATCAATAAGTGGTCTATAGATTTATAACCCATCCAATTATTTTAAGTAATTTGCTGTGTCCTTCAGAAATAAATTGTCAAAACCCTGTGTATGAACTTATCTTTTAAAAAAATCAAGTTAATGCTTTCATAATTTAGACTCTAGTTTATTGAAATATGTTATAACTATATTATAGAGTACAGGATATATGTCAAAGCATGTGTTTATGATGAATTAACATCAATCTTTCAATCACTGTTTCCATTTATTTATCACATTTGTTAGTATGTATGTTATTCTTTTTACGTATGATTTAAAATTACATAATGTTTAGTGTACTTATATTTATGTAGCCAGAGATTTAACTCCTTTTATTATAAACAAATAATATTTTATTCTACTTTGGAATATTTTTTCACATAAAAGCCTTTGCCATCTTTTTTTCTTAATTCCCTAAGACAGATGTGTAATTATTAAAAATACAGCAATTAATGGAAGAATAATGACAAAGATTAATTAAGAGTTATACTTAGAGATTTTCCTAATAATTTATATCTGTAGGTATTACTCTACTACGTGGTTATAGCTGTCATTAGACGAAAATACTAAGATCTCTGCTGAAAGTGTAAAGTTCAAGTATTTTAAATTGTAAGTACATGATCATTTCAGAAATAGGTGAATGACTTTAATGACAATTGAAAAGCTCAGTTAAGACAAACACATTGAGATTTAATAATAAAAGACCTAAAATAATGAAATTCTGGGTATTTCTACTTCAAATCTTGCCTGACGATTGGTTTTTGACTTTTAGAGATGTTTAATTAAAGTCATATTTAATTTGTGAGATATTGACTTCCTTAAAACAATCAATTTTACTCTCAGAGAGACTAATGGGGCACAGCACATCTAAACAATGTATTTTATGTGTCTCATTACTCTTTTTTTTTTTTATAATTCAGCAGATTATACAATGCATTTGAAACTGTTGAAGGAAAGACATTAAAATACCAGTGAAATCCTCTCTTTTCTCTAGGAATATCTGGAAAGCAGAATTCTAAACACACTTTATTCAAATAGAGTCTGTGTTTCCACTGAAGAAGAAACACTTTGAGGTGAAAGAATGTTTTAGTTTCACCCTCACGTTTTAAATTTCTCATCGAAACAGTGACCAGCTGTAAGAGCTCTTATTTATTAAGAGGTGAAAATGAAACTCATGTGTTATAATTCACATAATTGTAAAACAGTCGACATTCTTAAACAAAAAATAATTTCACAAATCATTTTAGGTTAAACAAAATCAGCTCCTGGTCTTGTTTTACTAGGAATTTTTAAAAGCCCAAATTGGGGCAATTTTAGGCACTCTTTAAAATTCAACTTTTGTTCACTGAGAATTTAGGCGCAACGAGATGGTTTAAGTAGTGAGAAAAAGCATGGAGTCTGGAGTCAGAATGGCTGCTTGACATTAAAGAAGCACTCATCTCAGCTTCCCCATCTCTGAAAAAAAGAGACAAAAGAGTATCCACATTCCCTACAGCTTGCTTCGCTGTTCCACTTGGCAATGACTTAACTTCAACGTTAAGAATCCTCAGATCCTCAGTGAGTGCACACCTTAGTACTGTCCCTGTGACCTCAGTGGCTTCTGCTCACCATCTGCTTTTCCTGCTATACATCTCCTGTCCATCAATATTAAAGACAAAGCTCTTTGAGGCCCAATTCATTTTTTTCTTTCTAACAGAGTTACTACTCCTAGAATTTTCTTTCTGTTACCCCAGATGGGCCCTTAATAGAAAAAACCTTAATAGGTTTGTACAGTTGATTTAATGCTATTCTTATGTAGGTACCGCCAGATGCTCGTAAGTCAAGCGATGTGTATTCAATAGTGACATCCCTAGCTTTCCTTATAGGGGCCAACTTCTAACATTCAGTCTTTAGCTAAGGTATAAATGTTTTATACTGTCACCTAGTGGTGATTGCCTGTCCGCCAACAGCTTAATTATGGTAGAATTCCCGTTGTTGTACAAATGTTTGTATAATTTTTTGAATACTCTAGTCAACCGATTTTTAATGAGTGGCTAGTATACATCGAGTTCGTTCCGGACACGAGGAATACCATAGAAAAAGAAAAAGAAAATCTCTGCCCTTACTACATGCTATTACAATTTGTTCTCTTTTCCAAATAAAAATGAGAGGAAAAAATAGAAAAATAAATCTTTAATAATATGAAATATGTATGAAGCATAATTTTACATAATTGAAATTGTATCTAATGTTATATAACTAGGTGCTAAATGTGGGAAATTTTAGAGCTGGATGGAGGCTTAGGGACCTGAAGTTGCTCCCCTACATGTTAAATAACAATACAAAATTCCAGACATATAGAACTAAGCAAAAAAACATTAAGGACTTCATAATATGTTTGTCTAAATGCACGGCACACACATACTCTAGACTGTAATTTATTTTCGGCAGAGGTATGTGTTAGCAATTCTACGTGTATTCTGGAACTGAGAAAAAATAAATATAATGTGGACAGTGTGAGCCAGATTTCTTTTTTCCCATGGGCAATAGCTATAAATCAGGAAAGGGTTATAGCTGGGATGAACCATGTAGTGTTGGGTTGGAAGTGGAGATATGAGTATTAGCTGTGATGTCATATGTTTATATATATGTAGCTAGATAGGGAAATAGACATAGGTGCATGTCTGTCTGACCTCTCTCCACCGAGAGGGCCTGGGACCAAGAACAACCTAATAGCAACAAGTACATCTCATGCCTAAATATTAATCTTTTTAAAAATGATATTATTTATTTATTCTTTCCATCATGATAAGTGTACTCTTTAATCCCCAGCCCCCTAAATATTATTCTTTAGTAAAATTAACTAGTGCTTTTTGGAGAAATGAGTGATAACAGAGTTGGGATGGAGAAAGTACACAATGAACCTAGAATAAGGAGCAGTGTCAGGAAGTAAGCAAGTGCTCAAAAAATAATGACAGCATGTTGCAAGGATACTGGAGCCAACTTGGAGTTCCCAGTGGTTGCACAGGACAATTTGAGCAACAAAATAAATAAGGATTTTAGTGGCATATAAAATAAATGTGATAAAATAAATTTCCATGAGCTTATACTAGTATAAATAGAGAACAGAATACAAAATTAAAGGGAGGTAAGGGATAGCTCTTCATTATAGTAGAATTGCAATTAATAAGTGAAGGAAAAATGGAATTTTTAAAACTATTTGGTGACTACTTTGGTAATAATTGTTGCAGGGAAGAGTCATCGGTGTATCCTAAAATTAACAGGAAAAGTATGAGAAACAGAATATTTCCATAATTTCAAAGGACTTGTCCCATTAGATACTTATTAATTTTCAAGGGAAAAAATTGTAACTGTACATGGATAAACCTGGGAAACATCATCTTAACCAAGTGATAGAGATAACAGCACCAAGAATGACATTGATACGACGTACTATGAACACGGAATACTATTTCAGTAGTAGTCTTGTTGAAAATGCATAACTTGAATTTAATCACAAGAAAATATCAGACAAACCTAAACTGAAGGCATTCTACAAAATATCTGGCTGACCCTCACACTTCAGAAGTTTCAGGTTATGAAAAACAAAGAACTGGCCAAAATTGGGGCAGATTAGAAGAGATTGAAGAGACGTGGCAACTCAATGTAATGTGTAATCCTGGTCAGAGCTTGGATTTGAGAAAGGGCATGAATGTGATAATCAGTGAAACTTGAATAAGGTTTGCATAATAGTATTTTCAATTTTTCAATTTTCTGGTTATTATGATTATTGCATTATGCATTATGTTTGTGTGAAGTGTTAACCAGTGGGGTGGCTGGAGGAAGGAAGGGTATATATTGAAATTGTATGATTGCAAGTATGAAATTATTTCAAGATAAAAAGTCTAAAAATTAGAAATAGATTTTTAATGTTTTAACAAATAAATACTTTTATGTAATCTTCCCTTTCAATTTTAATAAGATGTAAAACTTGTAAATTTGCCATTCTATTTTCACACATTCAAACCTTGTATGATCTTAAGAACTTATTTTGTGACTGCTTGAGATAACCTCCAGAGTAATAGAGTCATTAATAATGACTAATTGAGTAACGTTTTTTTTTTTTTTACAACAGGTACGAAGCTAACAGGCAATTTAATTAGAAAATTATAACCGTATTCCAGTTACAGCTGCAGTTATAATTTACTGTTGATTTGTAGTTTCAAACTTGAGATAGCACCAGGAGCACCTGGAGGGCTTGTTAAAATGAAGATTTTTGGATCCGCCCTCCTGAGTTGCTGATTCCATAGGTCTCTCAGGTGGGGGCAAAAAATTTGCATTTCTTTTTTTTTTTTCTCAAGATTTATTTATGTATTTGAGAGAGAGAGAGAGCAGAGGGTAGGGCAGAAGGAGAGGGAGAGAGAGGCTCTTAAGCAGGTTCCACCTCCAAAGTGTAGCTTGATGCCTGGCTCAATCCCACGACCCTGAGATTGTGACCTGAGCTGAAACCAAGAGTCAGATGCTCAACCCACTGAACCACCCAGGTGCCCCAACAAATTGCATTTCTAACAAGCTTTCAAGTAAGGTTGATACCACGAGTCCTGGGACCAGACTTTGACAAGCACTGGTCTAGATACTAGTTCAAAGTGTAGAATTAATGTATTGGCACATCTCTATTATTTCTAGTGTATATAGTTAAATATAAAAGTCTCCTTTTAACTCCATGAGAGCCCAGTTGCTGATCTAGAATACAAATTTGCAGAACTACAAACTTTTTTTGGCGACCTAGAATCCTAATGCCCAATATCATGGAATTAGTAGGTGGGGCTTTTGGGAGATGTTTGAGTCATGAGTGTGGAACCTTCATGAATGGGGTTAGTGCCTTATAAAAGAGGCTCCAGAGAGATCCCTACACTCTTCCACCACGTAAGGACACAGCCCGAAGGTGCCAGCTGTGAACCAGCACTAGGACCCTCATGAGAGTTTGACTGTGCTGACACTTGGATCTTGGACTTCTCCGCCTCCAGCGCTGTAAGAAATAAAGGTTTGTGGTTTATGAGACACCCAGTCCAGGGTATTCGGTGATAGCTGCCCATACGGACTGGGACAAGGTCTGGAACGTAAGGTATCTGGAAATCCTCCCTCCTGTCCTTATAACAAGAAAAAGCTGGACGAACTGAAAATCAACAACTTCTTGGACCCATCAGAGAATTGAGGCAACGGGACAAATTGCCAGCCTAAAGTCTGGAGAGACAGTTTGATTCTGACTTAGGCATGGACCTTGCCTCCCGGTGCTTTAGAATAGCCTTAAGAGAGCCATTTTAGAACAGTTCATAGACACCGAATATCGGTTTTTATCTTTAGTTTGGCTAAATGATTTTTTTTAACTAAATGACTTTTACTTTTTTTTCCACTTTTATATGTTTACAGTTTTCTCAGGTCTGTGTGTGATTCTAAGATCCTCATGGTGTCCAAAGACAATATAATCAGCATTTGTTTTTAAATAACTGTATTGTAATGATGATGAACACTGGAAAGCAAGTTATGTTCTTCTATCCCTAGGAGAGGGGCGACTTATCAACAAGTGGAGTCATGGGGGTAATTTAGAAGATGCCCTTAGTTTATTCATTCATTCACAAGACACAGAGCGTTTTACTGGCCAAAGCACTTCACTGGTTGGTCCAATTTTCCAGCTTTGGCCATTAGCTCTTGTATTCCTTGATATGCTCATCTTTGTTTTGTTTTGCTTTGTTTTTCACTTCTTTTTGGCACTACAAGATACTCCAGGCTTATGTTTTATATTTCCTGCCCCAATCAATAATAATAAGCCATTTCTCCAAGGAGCCCTGGTTCCTTCTGTTTTAGAAAGGTATTAAAAATCAGCATGTGGATGTTAGGTATGCTCATGGCTACTGGGGTGTTGTTATTCTAGGCCTTATCAGATAATAAAGCAAGGAAATACATATGTGTATATACTAACCGGTGTGTATGCATATCTATAAATATTTCCATATTGCAAACATATGTATCTATATTCAACTAATGTTTATAGGTCATTCTAGCCTTCTCCCCTTGCTAATACGTAATCCCGTACTCCAACAGTGAGAAATTTGGCTCTCACCACCTGACTTGTTAATTTAATTGAAATTACTTGTTTGTTTACCTAATTGTTCAATTCAAGTTACAGGGACAGAGGTATCAGAATGATTAACCCTTACCCTCAGTATGTTTATCAACTGGATAAATGTGGTTTTTGCCTTTAGTTTCATAGAATCCACTCATTTCCACTCTTTCTCCTTCAGTGAGATTGTATTCATATTTTTGTAATACAGTTAGATTGTTTTGTTGTCATCCACATTTTATCCTGGGATCCCTTGACTTCCAAAATTTTTTAAAATTTGCATACATTAAGGTTCAGCCTTTGTTTGGTAAAGTTCTATGCGTTTGAACAAATATATAGTGTCTCGTATCCACTATTATACTCTCATAGTGAATGGTTTAACCATCCTAAAAAATGCCCTGTTCTTCACTGATTCAAACCAACCCCCCCCGCCCCAAATACCAGGAAGCCCCTGATCTTTTCATGGTCTCTATAGTTTTGCCACTTCTAGAATGTCATATAGTTAGGAAGAGACAGCATGTTTTTCAGGGTGGCTTTCACTTAGCAATATGCATGTAAGATTTATGCCTTTCATCTTTATTTCTGAACAATACTCAATTGTGTAGAAATTCATTTATAAATTGAAAGTTCCTTTGTTTTATTTTTGAGTCAGGTCCCATTGTATGGCTGTAGCACAGTTTGTTGACCCCATTAGGCGTATCACCTATTGAAGGGGCTCTTGGTTGTTTCCAGTTTTTGGTGATAAAGCTGGTATAAACTTTTACAAATAGTTTTTTTTGCATAGACATAGATTTTCAGATCAGTTGAGTAGAAGCCTAAGGGTGTAACAGCTGAATTATATGGCAAACCTATGCTTTGCTTTGCAAGAAACTGTCAAACTGTCTTTCAAAGTGATTGTGCCATTTCGCAATCCCACCAACAATAAAGGAAAGTTCCTGGTGCTCTGCACCTTCCCTGGCAATTAGTGTTGTCAGATTTTTGTATTTAGCCATTCTAATAGGTGTATAGTGATAGCTTATTGTATGACAACTTACAATTCACTTATGACAAATGATGTTTCATATGGGTATTACCTTCTTGGGTGAGATACATGGTTAGATATTTGGTCCATTTCTAATTGGATTGTTGGCTTTCTTATTGTTGAGTTTTAAGAATTCTTTTTATATTTTGGATACAAGTCCTTTATGAGATATGTGTATTGCAAATTTTTCCTCCCAGTCTGTGGCTTTAGTCTCTTAACAATGTTTTTCATAGAGTAGAAGTTTTTATTTTTTAATAAAGTCCAAATTACATTTTTCTTTCATGGATTGTGCGGTTGTCTTATATCTAAAAAATCATTGCCAAACTGAAGCTCCCATAGATTTTTTCCTATTTTTTTTTCCTAGAGGTTTTTTAGTTTTCGATTTTACATAAAGTTCTATGATCTTTTTTGAGCTAATTTTGAAGTGAAGTGTAAATTCTGTCTAGGTTCTTTTTTTTTTTTCTTCTTGTGTATGAATGTCCAACTGTTCCAGCACCATTCTTTGTTGACAAGAATATCTTTTCTTCATTAAATTGCTCTTTCTGTCAGTATATTTTCTTGGGTGCATTTCTAGGGTCTCTATACTGCTTAATTGATCTCTACTTCTATTCTTTAGCCAATACCATGCTGTCTTGAATACTGTGGCTTTAAAATGAGCATTGAGATTGTGTCTTGTGTTTCCTATATCTTTTCCTTCTTTACCACACTGTTGGCTATTCTAGGTCTTTTGTCTTTCTATATAAATTTTGCAATCAATTTGTTAATTTCTACAAAATAAACTCAGAGCACTGTACTTCTCTGCATATAGATCCTGTATATATTTTGTAAGATTTTTACCTAAGTATCTAATAGATTTTTGGTGCTATTATAAATGGTATTTTTAAATTTTCAAATTAAAAGTGTTCATTGATGGGGCGCCTGGGTGGCACAGCGGTTAAGCGTCTGCCTTCGGCTCAGGCGTGATCCCAGCATTGTGGGATCGAGCCCCACATCGGGTTCCTTTGCTGGGAGCCTGCTTCTTCCTCTCCCACTCCCCCTGCTTGTGTTCCCTCTCTCGCTGGCTGTCTCTATCTCTGTCAAATAAATAAATAAAATCTTAAAAAAAAAAAATAAAAGTGTTCATTGCTGCTTTCTAGGAGTCATTGGCTTTTGTATCTTTGAACCTGTATCTTGCAGTCTTGTTATAATTGTTTATTTGTTCCAGGACTTTGAACTTGTAGATTACATAAGGTTTTCAACATAGATAATCTGCTATCTGTGGAAAAGATAGTTTTATTTCTTCCTTCCCAATCTATATACCTTATATATATTTTTTTCCTTTGAAAAAAATCTTGTTGCACTAGATAAGACTTATAATACAATGTCAAATAGGAGTAGCAAGACAGGGCATTCTTGCCTTCTCCTAAAACTTAGGGGGAAAGTGTCTAATTTTTCACCATTAAGTATGAGCTTAGCTTTAAGGGTTTTGTAGATGTTCTTTATCAAGCAGAGAAAGTTCAATTTATTCCTAATTACCTGAAAGTTTTTATTATGAATGGAGGTTGGGTTTTGTTTTATCTGTGTCAATTAGTATGGTCATATGATTTTTCTTCTTCAACCTCTTGATGTGGTGGATAACAACGATTGATTTTCTAATGTAGAAACAGCCTTCCATATATGGAGTAAATTCCACTCGTTTGCAGTGTATAATTCTTTTACATATTGTTGTATGTAATTTGCTAACATTTCATTGGGGATATTTATATCCATATTCATGAGATATTTGTCTCTAGTTTTTCTTTTCTGAGATGCCTTTACCTAGTTTTGGTACTGAGGTAGTAATAGCCTCCTAGAATGAGTTAGGAACTGTTTTCTCTGCTTCTAGTTTTAGAAAGAGATTGTAGAGTTGGGATCACTTCTTCATTAAATAGAATTCAGTAGAACTCACCATTGAACACATCTGGGGCTGATGCTTTCTCTTTTGGAAGGTTATTAATTATTGATTCAATTTCTTTAATAGATATAGGCCTATTTAGATGATCTGTTTTTCTTTGTGTAAGTTTTGGTAGTTTTTATCTTTGAAGGAAGTGATCATTTTAATTAAGTTATCAAATGTGTGGGCATATGGTTATTTATAGTATTCCTTTATTACCCTATTAATGTCCATGTGATAAGTATAATGACTTCTCCTTCATATCTGAATTTGGTAATTTGTGTCTTGTATTTTTCTTGGCTAGTCTCCTAGAGATTTATTGCTTTTATTCCATTTTCCAAAGAATGAGTGTTTGGTTTTGTTGATTTTCTCTACTGTTTTCCTATTTTTTGATTTCATTGATCTTTGGTCTAATTTTATATTATGTCCTTTCCTCCTGTTTTTGCTAAATTTGTTCTTCTTTATTCATTTTCTAAGTGGAAAGTGGTGACTATTTTAGATTTTGCTTCTTTTCTAGTATATATATTCAATGCTATAAATTTCCCTCTATGCACTGCTTTTACTGCATCCCACAAATTTTGATAAGACATAATTTTATTTTCATTTAGTTCAAAATACTTTTTAAATGTTTCTTGAGAATTTTTCTTTAATTCATGTATTATTTATGTGTTTTGTTTAATCTCCAAAACTTGAGGGTTTTCCAACAATGTTTCTGATATCGATTTCTAATTTAATTCCATGTGGTTTGAGGAGACATACTTTGTATAATTTCTATTCTTGTAAATTTGTAAGTTTTGTTCTTTGGCCCAGAATGTGGTATACCTTGATAACTATTCCATGTAATCTTAAGAAGAATGTGCTATTGTTGGATAGAGGGTTCTATAAATCTCACTTAGCTCAAGTTGACTGATAATGCTGTTTGGGCCAGCTATATCTTCACTGATTTTATGCTTGCTTTATCTATCAACACTGGCAAAAAGATGTTGAAGTCTCAATTACAACAGTAGATTTCTTTCTCTTTACAATTCTATCAGTTTTTGCCTGACATATTCTGATGTTAGGTGCATGTGCATTAAGGGTTGTTACGTGCAATCGAAGAACTGATCCCTTTATCATTATATATGCTCCTCTTTATCCCTGATTTTTATTGTTCTGAAGTCTGCTTGTTCAAAATAAACATAGTAGATCAGCTTTCTTTTGTTTATGTTAACATGTTATATCTATCTCCATTCCTTTACTTTTAATCGGTGTAAATTCTTTATTTAAACTCCATTTCTTGTAGACAACATACAGTTGGGTTTTATTTTGTGATCCACTCTGACAATCTCTGTCTTTTAATGGGTATATCTAGACCATTCACATTTAAAGTGATTATATTGATACCATTGGATTAATATCTGTCATGTTTATATCTTTCTTTTCAAAATTTGTTGCTAGTCTTTTGTTTCTTTTTCTCTCTTTTTCTTCATCTCTGGTTTTAATTAAGCATTTTCTATGGTTCTATTTTACCTCCCTCTTAACATATCAATTGTACTTTTAAAAACATTGTTAGCTATTGCCCTACAGAGTTTGCATGTTTATTGCTTTTTAAAAGTACAGTTCTTAATTGAAGTTAACATAATAACAAGTTTATAATTTCAATAGATTTTCATGAAGTGGACCACCTGTGTAATTAGCACAAACATTAGGAAACAATGTTACCAGCATTTTAAAAAGCCTCTTAGTGTCTTCCCCCAGTCACTGCAATCAAAGTAACTACTATCCTGACTTCTTTCATAGATTAATTTTATCTGTTTCTGGATAAAATCTTTGGAAGCTTAGTTTTGTTCTTGTTAGTTATGCTGGCTTTTATTTAATTTGTTTTTTTGAAGGATTTATTTATTTGAGAGAGGGAGAGAGAGATAGCATGTGTGCAGGGGTAAAGACAGAAGAAGAGAATCTTTAAGCAGCCTCGCCACTGAGTGTGTAGCCAGATGTGGGGCTCATTCCCATGACCCATGAAGTCATGACCTGAACCAAAATCAGGAGTTAGTCACTTAACTGACTGAGCCACCCAAGCACCCCTATGCTGGCTTTCAAAGATGAAAGTTGCTCTTCTTGTATGTGAACATTTCTAATTATATGTTCATCTGGTTGATCTTAATCTGAGATAAACCTGATTACTCAAGTTGTGGATGGTTTTTTCCGCAGAGAATTTACATTTACTTTTACTATGAGCTGGGTGACAAGGCACCCTTCAAGTGTCTCTGGCTTAATACAGGAGTTTTAGACACAGCCCCAGCACTGTGCTGCTGATTTGATGCTCAATCTTCCTACTATCATGTTGAAGTTTAGTTTGCTCACAAAATAATCTAGCCTCTTAGGTGTGTTAACTGGTTTTCAATAGACTGTTTTTGTGGGGGCAGGGGAGACTGAGATGCTTTCCACATATCCTGTGAATCCAGTCATGCAATCAAAGCTCCTATTATGCCTCCTTGAGTTGCTTTCTCGAAGAAGGTTCTCTTTAAGTTTCTAGTTAGCCATAGCACTAGAAGCTGAAATCCACATCAATTTTATTCTTAAAATGTATACATCGATACAATGCCTTTACCTTGATGAGTATTAATAGGAAAGTGAGCCAATATCATCACTACATATTTCTTAATTAACTGATACTTATAAATGACATAGTTTCCTGCTATTTTAGAAAATAATGGTCATATGAATATTTTGAAACAATTAAAAAAAGTATAAGACATGACATCCCTTCATTTTACTTGGGATTAGTAAACTTAATACTCCAGCAAAATGGGATGCTCAGATGATTTTACTTGAGTCGAAGAAATCGAGATTTCAAGGACTATCACTGTTTCAAAATTCATGTATATTTGTTCTACAGAAACACATGTGCACTAAATATACTCAGAAACATAGCTGTCTTTGTAATCCATTCTCTACTATTGATCCTCATGGAACTTCTCTGTCTTCTCCTTGTATATGGAGGTGTGTTCCAATCATGACACTGAATTATAAATTAACAGCTAAATGACTCTTAAGGGTTTCATTGGCTAATCACTTCATTATACCTGGTGAGGTTGTTCTTAATAAATTACGCTGTATGATATGTTAAGTAATTTGGATGTCATGCACAAATGTTTAAAACTTTCTCTGAAGATTAGCTCAAGCTAAAAATCACAATTCATTAATAGATGGAATTGTGTCACCCCCGTGCTGGTGCTCTGCTTTTCCAGGCTAGCACGATGACCAAAGTGGATAGTTTAAATTGAATTGCCAAAGAAGTATTTTTCCATAGAAGTTGGACACTTCATTTTTAAAAAATTGACTTTCATTTCCAAACTTAATATAAACTATAAAAAGAACTTAAAATTTTGGAAACTCTAAACGGTTACACTGCTTTTTGATCAAGAAACCTAATTAAAGAGTTTTCTAAAAACTTGGGAGATGTTCATTTGAAAAGATGAAAGAAAAGGGAAGTCCAAAACTTTTTTTCTGCCTGGCTTTTCTGTGCCTATTAGTATAGTCCCAGGGAAACTAAAGGTGGCTATTTCTTCAGCTTATCCTTTTCCAAAGGACAGTATTTTAACATTGTTACAGCTATTTTATAGATTCTGATGTTTGAACTCAGATGTCTCCCCTGTGAAAACTATTTATAGAGTCTGTGGTTTTAGCCAAGAAATCTTTGTGTCTTTTCTTGTCACTTTTATTCTGCGAGTTAAACAAGTGTCCTAGAATGATTAATAATGTATTATAAATAAGCTACAAAGGTCAGATGATGATGGTTATGATATTAATTGGTTTACTCAACAGAAATCAGAGTAAAAACTGGAAATCTGGAAAAGCATAATGGGAATGGGGCAGAAGCAGATTGCTCCCTCTTTCCAAAAGAGTTTTTATTTCCTATGACAAAATAACGATTCTAAAAATAATGTAGAAATTCTACAATAGTACTGTCCACTGAGTTGAAGATGAATATGTGGATTACTGTTTTAAGACATATATTTTGGAAGAAAAGATAAGCCATATGGCTAGTGGGAAATAAAGCAATATTTGGGGCCAGGAAAAAAATGTATTTTCTTCTCTCGTACAGGGGACATGAACACCAGACTGTTAACTTTGGACTTTACCATAGTTCTAAAAGCTAGATGAAAATGTTGGGTGGATGAATGTTGAATGAATCCATATGTGGCTGTCAAAATGTAAAAACTGGCTGTGCCATGGACTTGCTTGTACAGAGATGTAAAAGGTAGGAAGTAAAGAGAAATTCAGCAAATCCATTAGATTGTCAAATCTAATTTTTTCTTAGTTTGCACACTTAAATATTTATAGAAATTAACTTCTGCCCAATGCATCATATTTAATGGTGATCATACCAGACATAAATATCAGTCAACTTGGGGCTGAACAACAAACATTAAATTTCTAATCTTTTTTCTTTAAGTTAGAAAATGGAATAAAGATACAGATACTATAGATTACAAACAGAAAGAAAGAAATGTTTTTTGGTGTCATAGTAATGACAACTACGGAGATCAGGACTATTTTAACTCTCTCAAAAGCATTTCTTTGCTGACTCAAAGGATAACTACAGCATATTAAAAATAGGCTCTTTTCAAAATTATTTGGGAGAAGAGTCAATAGATGGAGGTCAACTAATAAAATCAG
This sequence comes from Ursus maritimus, assembly GCF_017311325.1. Lineage (NCBI taxonomy): Eukaryota > Metazoa > Chordata > Mammalia > Carnivora > Ursidae > Ursus > Ursus maritimus. The sequence goes on from NW_024424230.1 coordinate 37,096,928, forward strand.
ATATGTGACTTTTTGTATGTGGTCCCAAATTGCTTGATCCACACGAGCTGTACATTCCTTTGTTTTATTTTGAAAAGTTACCATGCTATATGTTAATCACGGTGCTGACTGAGTTGTCCGTTTGCTTCCTTTACAAATTTCTGTTCCTTGGAAGAGTTATTAATAGACTGTTAAGCAACTGAATGCATAATGATGTCCAGAATTTCCAGGTTTCAAAGTGACAAGTACCATCGATCACAATCTCTAGTACACACATTGTCTTACTGACTCAACTCAGTGGCCAAAAATCCCTATTCCATCCCTTCGATGACAGATGTGTTCATACGCCATCCTCAAATTTTAGATTCCAATTTTAGCACACCTCCAGGTCCTGATTTAATCTAGAAGAGATCTAACCCAATGTTTTCAAGCTTTCCTTTTTAAATTTTAGAGGATTTTAAAGTCCCATCAAGTTTGGAACGCACTAACAATTTAGGTATAGTCAAGGATTGAGCCAAATGGCTTTGCTGTGTTTCTCAGACTTTCCCATTATGTGTTATACCAAAAGAAGCCAACTTCTGCTATTCGGTGTCTGACATTCTATTTTAGTGATGGGGTATTAGTTTATATAAAATCAATATCTAAAGATAAAGGTTTTTCCTTTCGGGGGATGGACGAATGTGGGTAGAGGTGATGTCATTCATTCTTATGTCTTTAAAATTCCTGTATTTATATCTTCAGCCCAGACTTTTCTCTGTAGTTCAAACTTCTATATTCAAATGCCTACATGAACAACTCTCCTGGTATTTCAAATTTAACTTCTCTGAAATTAAATTCTTCCTGCCTCTCCACATCAACCTACTTCTGCTCCTACCTCAGCCTCCAACTCCAATCTGTTCCTCCTCAAGCACCCCTCTCTAAGTCAATGGCCTCACAAACCGTACTACAAAAGCCAGAAGCCATATGGTCATCCTTGACTCAATCTTTTCCCTCACCTGCCACATGCAATCCATCAGCAAGCCCTCCACTACCTTTCATACATATCTGTCATCCATCACTTCTCTCTACCTCAACTGTTACCTTCCTAATCGATCACCATGATACCTCACCTAAGCTACGACAACTACTGCAAGTTTCCTAACTGGTCTTCTTTCTTCCATGTTTGTTCTCTTCCAATCCTTTCTTTTCAGAATGACCAGTGAAACATAAAAATGCATATCGCATCACATAATTCTCCTGCTTTAAATCCTTTGTTAATTTTCTGCTGGATCGATAATGGAATGTAAACTGTTTATCATGGCAAGCACTGTTCTACAAGATCTGGCCGTAGAAGACTGCTCAGACCTCCATCCCTATACTCACCCCTCCAAGCTCAGTACGCTTCAGTTGCACTGGCCTTCTTTCTGTTCCTCAAATGTGCCAATAACTCTTGCCTTAGGACCTCTGTGCTGTGCTGTAGTTTCCCTTCCTGGTCCTCCAGATGGTTGATCCCTTTGTATCCTTCAGGTCTCATGATAAATGTCACATATGCAGAGATCTTCCCTGAGTTACCAAGTCCCTCTCCTCTGCCACTGTTTTCTATTACAGCACCACTTTCCCCCTCCTAGCATTCACCTCAAGTGCTATTTGCTTCCTGTTTATTGTGTTTTCCTGAGAAAAATCTAAGCTCCATTAGAGGAGTACAATGTGTATATGCATGTCTTGTTGATGACTTGAGACTTAAAGCCTATCCAAGTAATTGGTGCTCAGTAAATATTTGTTGAATAAGCATAATTATATGAGGAAGCCTTTTTTATTCTTTGAACACTTATTTTATGATTACAGATTACATGTTGCTTGGACTATAACATTTTGCTGATGAATATGTGGTGTTGCATAAATACTTGTGATTGATATTAAAATATAAGAGTTTCTAAATTTTTCAAAATGTCATACACAAACCGACCTCGAGGTTAGAAGAAGTTTTACTTTCATAACAAAATCATGTTGATTGCAGATGAAAATTTGGATTAGCTTTAATTAAAATATTATTTTCTGATAAAACATTTTCTGATTTCCTCTCCCTATAAATAGAAGGCAGGACCCTGGGCAGGGATTAGGAATTGGTGCTCACATATGGGGGTGAAGAGGCACTTTTCTTGGGGAGATAAGCTTTTAGAGAGGCAAATCTGAAAAAGTGTCTTGGGGGAAATCCCAAATTAAATTCCAGTCAGCCTGTCACATGAATCATATAGTTGAAGGAAAGGGTCAATATGACCCTCCAGGTGGAGCTGGGAAGACCTGGCTCTAGAAAAATAAAAAGGAAAGAAATGAGTCTGGAGTGAGTTGCTGAAGCAGATTTTAGATTTTTGTCAGGTGCTTATGCTCTTAAGTAGGAAAGATATGGTTAAAAAATATTGATTTAGATTGCACAATTAATAAAGAGAATAAGTAGAGAACAGAGCACACCTTGGTTCCATTGGAGGCAAGAGAATCTTCATGGCTCTGAGAAGCTTGACCCTTAAAATCTTGGGACTCTATTTCTTTAGTCCAATGTGAATATTCTTTCAATAGTGAATTATTTACCTTTTCTTTCTAAAAAAAAAAAGCATCTTTATAATCACTTAATTTGTGTGTGTGTGTGTGTGTGTTGTTTTGTTTTGTTGCTTGTACACCAAATCTAGTTGATACAGCTGGCCGTTGGTGACATATTTGCTTATATTCCATGAGTTCTTTATGTCTAAAGTGTTTTAATTTCCATACACTAGAATACCAAGTATAATCATAAATATAATGAGCACAGTACATGGTAAGGCCTTGGTATGTCCTTGAGTGGGAACGAACTTCATCCAAATACCATCCAGCAAAAGCCAATAGGAATTGCCAAGGATTGTGCTTCCTGCTTATTTCTTCCTCTCTTTCTCTTTCCTTTATTAACTAACTCAGTATCTATTTTTTAAGCACTTACCGTGGGCATTGTTCATTGTGGTGGAGTTATCTAGAAAACAAGAAAATATAGACTCTCAAGGGTCTTCCAACCAAGATTCTATCTGAACAAACATACTCTTGTGAAACTATAACTACAGTACAAGGAGTGGTGTAGTTCATTTAATCTAAAACAATGTTTTAGACTATAGGTTGCCAGGCATCATTTGCTGCTTCATAAATTTATTGGGTTAGGACTACACTTTAGCAAATTGTAATGACAATAGTAGGAAAAGATCGGGTAACTATCAGTGTGTATTCCATGTAATAAAATGTTTTCTCATAACATTTTTGGAGGACAGATGTATGAATGCACTGTGTGTCAATGTAATGTATATGTCTTACTATGAGACAAGGTTAAAAAAAATGGATAAAACACTTATTCAGAAGAGTTTAGAGACAGACTGTTTTAACTTGAGTAGTCAAAGAGAGAAGGCTTTATGGGTCTGAAAGTACTTGAATGAGACTTAGAGGAGATGAGATGACTCTTCAGATGAAAGAGCTACCAAAAAGAATTCAGAAATTGTGAATTAAGGTAAAACCGTAAGAGAAAGTGAACTCTATAGGACCAGCTTACTCTTGAATGAATTGACCACTCTAGAATCAACTATACTTCCAGAATCTTCTAGGAAACATTTAACTAATATACAACACAATCCAGATCTCCCAACTTGGAATCATCCTCTCTGATGCCACAAGCTAAACTTTTAATAGTGTTCCTGTGAGGTATACCACACAAGGGTGATGCAAAATATGCTTCTTTCCAAATCCTTAGTCCACATATCTGATATTGAAATTTAAAAAAAATGTGAAAGACCTAAAGATAAATACCTAATTTAACACATTTAAGGTGTTTGTTCCTTCCTGCCTCCCCCATCACCCTTCTATCAGATCCACTTGTGACTTCTATTAGGCAGTGGACTTCTGAGCTCTACTGGTCTAATATTTCCTGGGCAAAAATTCAAGGACTCAGGACAACTGATTTATTTTAGCTTTTTTTTTTTTTTGATACAAAAGAAAAAGAATAAAAGCAGTCCGGGTGGCCTCTAGAGAAGGGTAGCTGTTGTTGCAGGAATCTTGCAAGTTAATGAGAATTCACCCGGGACTCAAGAGCGACCGAGAGGGGAGAAAGGAGGAGACGGGGTGGGGGGTGGGGGAGGATAAAAACTCTTCCTTTGCAGCTGGCCCTCTCCCTCATTTGTTGCTCCAATAAGCAGTAATTAGGTCCTGAGCTAATGGTGTCAGCTGATCTGCTGTTTTTAGGCTAGACCCAGAGGAATCTCCATGGAAACCCTGCTGGAGTCGTCCCCCCACCTGGATGCTGAGTGCTCCTTTCCGCCACCTGGCTGCCGCCGCGCCCGCTGCTACCTCCTCCTGCCTCTAACCTGCAGCCTGCAGCATGCGCACTGCCCCCGGGATCCCTAAATGGGACAATTCTGCCCGTGACGTCAGCGCCCAGCCGTCTCCACAGAAACTTTTGTCCCATTGGCCAATCAGAGAGCTTGGAAGGGGCCGGGGAGGGGGGGTGGGAGGAGAGGGGAGTGGGAGGGGTGGGGGTGAGGGGAGAGGCGAGAGGTTTAGTGTGTGGAGCTGCTCGCGCTCCGCCCGGGCTGTCAGTCCCGGCTCCAGCCGCCGCGAGACCTTCCCGGAGACGCGCGCACACACAGCGCACCCCCCGCACACCGCACACCCTCGCTCCCTTGCTCACACACACGCACACACTCAGCCTGGCCGAGCAGGAGCCACTGACCATTTTGCAAGTGTCGGGACCAGCTGCGGCGCAGTGGGTACAAACACTCCGCGTTCCCATTCGGGGCTTTCGTCTTGGAGACGACGAGGAGGGGCGAAGGTGGGCTAGGACGCGGACCAGGCGCGGGGCACTGGTCGGGCCGCCTTCCTGGCAGAGCCGCCTCCCGGGACGGGCGCGGGCCTCCGCAGAGAGTAGAATAAAGAGGAGCGGCCGCAATCGCAGCGCGAGGAGGATGGGAACTCCCCTATTTCCAGCTCTGTAACAAACGGGTGGAAATCCTGAATGGAGGAGCTGCTGATTTCATTTGCTTGAGAAAATCGTCCAGAGGAACTCATATTTGGCTACTCTGAGCAGTGGAGGGGTGTCCGTGACGTGGCAGGGGGAAAATAGACATACGAAACCTCCTGTGTGTACTGCAAACTGTAACCAAGCAAGGGGAAAATAAGCTCTCTCTATATTTTAATTTCATGCAAAGGGTTTTAAGCATCTGTATTATAAACTTACTTCTATGCCTTGTACCCAGTTCAGCAGAAACCAGAGGAGCCCTGTCTGGGGACCCCATCATTATCCGGGAGACCCGCCGCCAGCGGCCTGCCTGCGTTTACCCACATCCCCCTGGAACGGATATCTGTTTGGGGTACCACAGTCTTTCCTATAGAACTATGGCCAAATATCCACGAATGTTTTGCTAATTCTGGGACTTAACTCCTGGAACCTACCTGCAGGGCTGGAATTTAGCCTAAATGCATATGAAGAAATGACATTTTAAGCCATTTTAAAAATACCTTAAAGATTTCCTGTGTAGCAGGATTTGATAGGCTTAACAACATGACAGGTAAGAACTTTCTCTCTTTCTAGTCCCCGAACGCCCCACGCAGGGAAGGCCGAAGCGGAACGGGACCCTGGAGGAAGGAGAGCCAGGGGAGCCTGGGTGCCCTTCGGGGCTCGCAGGCGCTGGGCCCGGCAGCTGCTTTCGAGAGAAGCTCAGCCCTCGCTTCCTGGACGGTGGGGCCAGCGGCTGGGGAAGCTTCTGGGGCGCGCTCGGGGAGGCGGCGCAGCGCTGCACCTGCCCTGCCCCGGACACAGCCCCGGGGCGAGGCGTCCAGGGACCACCCCAAGTCGATATTGGGATTTTTAATAAACCAAGGAATGGGATTTTAATTATTTAAACCCAGTTCCTCTGGGCCAGATGCTGTTGGGATGGTCCTAGTCACACAATATTAAAGAGACCCATCACCAAGAGGACGAGAAAAGCGTCCGAGACAAGCGTCCGAGACATCCGTTGCAATTACGAATGAACCAGAGACTTGGTAACACAGGGCACTGATTGCTGGTGCCCAGTCGGACCCTCCTCCCCTCTCCCCATTCCTCCCCCCCCCC
>NW_024424230.1:37103010-37103497 GCF_017311325.1 Ursus maritimus
CCCCCCCCCCCCCCCACCCGAGGCAGGCTCCGGCGGCGGCCGGGACCTCGCGTCCCTACATCGTGGCCGGGGCTGCATTTTTCATGAGCCCGGGGTGAACAGGTGCGAAGTGCGCTGGGAGCATCCGGCCGACGGCCGGGAGCGGGGAACATGGAGAGCGAGCGCGACATGTACCGTCAGTTCCAGGACTGGTGCCTCAGGACTTACGGGGACTCAGGCAAGACCAAGACGGTGACCCGTAAAAAATACGAGCGGATCGTCCAGCTCCTCAACGGCTCCGAGTCGAGCTCCACGGACAACGCCAAATTTAAATTCTGGGTCAAATCGAAGGGCTTCCAGCTGGGCCAGCCGGACGAGGTCCGCGGGGGCGGCGGCTGCGCCAAGCAAGTGCTTTACGTGCCGGTCAAGACCACGGTGAGTGACTCGCCTTCCTCTGTTATTTGTCTGCGGGAGCAGCCGGCGGGGAGGGGAGAGAGAAGGGGGAGAA
>NW_024424230.1:37103507-37138010 GCF_017311325.1 Ursus maritimus
AAGGGGGAGCCGTGAGCCACCGTTGGCTCGTGTGCCCCCCACCTTTCTCAACCCCCTCCCCAAATCGTCCCCACTCGCATTAGCCAGGCGCGTTTCCCCCACGGTGGAGTCTTTGTGGTCCTTTATTTTAAAGCGGCAGCGCACCTCCAGAGCTCGCCGCTCTCCTCGCCTCCGGGCTCCTGAAACCGCTCCTGGAGCTTCCATCCCCGCGTCGGGCGGCCTCCCGCGTCCTCGGGTTGGGCCATTGTCCCATGTCTTCGTTGGGAGCCTGGCGCGTGTCCCGCTTTCACCACCAAGCATAAAGGCCACGCTGGAACCCCAGACGCACGCTCTGATAATAGACGATTCTGATCGATCGTCTACAGTGTCTCCTAATTGGCACAAAGCCCGATTGTGGCGCTAGTCGGAGATGTGGGGTCCCCCCCCCGCCCGCCCGCCCCGGACACTATCAGGTTTTATTGTTAGACCGCCGCCTGGGAGACACCGGGCTATCCCATCGCCTCGATCACTCCCAGAGATCTTGCCACGACTATTTAGATTGTAGATAAGGTCCTGGAGATTCCTCCTCCCCGCCCCCCATTCCCTTCCTCACTTCCCCCTTTCACAAATAAAGCCGCAGCTACATGATGAACAACAAAGAGACATGGGTTTGGGCGCAATCAAATGGTGTATGTATTTGTTCCTCGTTCTGGGATAGCTCTAGTCTCATGGCCACAAAGCTCTAAGCCCAGGCGCAGCAAGGTACTGGGCGCCGAGAACCTAGAGTATCTCAGCCTCTCAGGGCAGAAGCCTGTGAGGTTGGGGAGCGGCAGCAGCATCTATTTCCTTTTTAAGAAGATGGGAACTGTGGGCTACAAGTAGGATTGCAGATCAGATCCATAAGACCTCTTTCTTCGTCATGCTACGGTGGGTACTCGCCTGGAGTAGGGGTGGGGGAGGGTATTTGGCATCCTTTGCATTTTTGCCTGGCTTTGGGGTTTCTTGAGCATTTGCTCCTTTTCCTAACCCCCCCCCCCAACCCCTTACTGGCAACTGTTTCCCCGTGCAGTATTCCTGGAGGATGCTAGAAAGGAGATGTCTTGCAAGCTATTCTTCTGTCTCAAACGGAGGTATATTAAATTGGAAATATGTGCATGAAAGGTTTTTCAGAGGACTATTTGGAGGACTCCTTCAGGTTTGAAAAATAGTTAATGGTTTCCCGAGATTAATTAGGGATAGTTGTTTGAAGGAAGTATATTTCTTTTGGAATTTATGTGGAAAATGGGAAAAGGAAATAAAGGTGAATTAGAAACACACATAAAAGTTCTGTTTTTTTTTTTTTTGAAGTACTATTGTTGGAATTTTCTAGGAGGTAGATCTATAAACATAGCCTTATCTTTTAATGTGGCATTGCTAAAGACAGTGGTGAGATTAATATTTTGCTTTACTAAATAATGAGGACTAGATGCGTATGGATTAGAACTGAGGTTTATTTACATCTGGATGAGGCAGAAGTCTGTTGTGGAGAATGAAGTGCTTTGATTCATTTGTATCGGAAGTCACTTAACCTGATTTTTAAAAATAACTCATTGTTAAAGTAGATTAGAATTCAGAATGTAAGGACGTGTTTTCCTTTGGGCACCACTGGGCTAACTGAATAAATAAAATAATCATTTAAGGTAGATTTACCTAAATATTATTAAATAATATTTTATATATTTTTCAAAATAATTGCTAGCTGGGGAAGTTTGTTTTTCATTCCTTTTATATTAAAATCAGGTGCCTCTGTTTATCTGTCAGCTTCACTTGTGTATTGGTCCAGTTTATACTTGCGGGGGTTTGGTTACATCCACTATAAACAGATGTGCCCTTTTAAATAATGAATTAAAAATTCTGAATAACAAAATTGTGTAACAGCTATAGAGACACTAACAGAAATATGGATGCCTAGTAATTCAAACCAGAATTCACATGGTCAGATACCCATATTTTCATTCAAAAATTTATGCAGAGTTGTTAAAGAATTGTTGCTAAGACATCTGAGGTAGAATGACAGCTCCAGTGTTAATAAGTAACACGTCTCCCTTTTCAGTAAAGATTCCATATATTTATGGGAAAAAATGTAATTCATCAGGTGATATCCTAAGATAGTGGTTTCCATGTAGTATTTAAGAGCTTCGCTCTTCATTCAAGTCTGTTTTGAAATGTTGAAGAGGTTTTTAATTTACGAACTCTTCTATTGCTCTTTATGAAAATTTTATGCTGCTCCTTACATAGAATTATAGGCTCCGCCTTCCCTGAAAGACAGCCAATCATCATTTCAACAAGTTAAAAAATAAATAAAAGGTTCCCCTTTTATCATGTGTTTCTCCACATCTCAAATTATTTCTTCCTTAAAAATGTTTTTCTTTATAATAGCTGGAGTACAATCGCCAGAAAGACAAAAAATATATTTTTAAGTCAAAGGCATATCTTGGCTGAAATAAAGTACTGTATTTGGTATTTTCAAGTAGACGGAGATCATTCGAGCTCTCTGAGGTTGGAGGGTTTGCAGCGGGCTCTGCTGTCAGTGAGATTCGCGCCTGGTGTTGCAGTAACCCACTGCTGCGGGTAATTAGACATCATTACTACCTTGAAAAGGGACAGAGAGAAGGGAAGAGGACAGGCTGGGGCTAATTAACTGCTGGTGTTTCATGAAAGAAAGGGAGACTGATAGCAACTGGGAGGTCGTAGCAGAACGGAGTAGACACACCACATAGACTTAATTGAAACAGGACTCTCAGTTTGAAAGAAGCTTGGTTCTACCTCTTATTTTCTCAAAAGGATAACTGTAGCGTTGCAAATACCCTTTCCCCTAAAATCTAAATTTAATTGATGATAAAATCAAGCACGTGACAACGGACTTAAAATGAAAATGGAGTCTACTAGAAAAGATAAACATGCCCTTTAATATTTGTCTTGGCCATGCCTAAAGCTGAGGGGACGTATCTATCACTGTTTAAATTACTCGGTGGCTGAGGAGATACTGTTTGGTCACCAAGCAACAACATCCTGCAACTCAGCCATTTTAGGTCCAGAGTCGGATCTGCGTGTGTGCCTTCGAGCACACTCACGCACGTGTATGGACACACACGTGCAGCTTGTCGAGCATTGCATCTAAGTTTTGTTCGCACTACCACCCCCATTTTTATGTGTTCTTTCATTAAAAATGTCAGAAACTTCCAAGGATGAAGTAATGAATAACTTAACAACAGTTCTGAAAAAGATGGGGCAGACGTCTGACATTGATTATAAGAAATGTTTCATCAGTGATCATTTTAAATTAGCATCACTATGGTTACTGTATTTTACATTTTTGATAGTTTCCGTTTAGTTTGTTTTTTAGCAGCTTTTCATCCTGATTGGCATTTTGATCTTGGCCACAATTAGTTGAAACATCACGCTTGTAATTCAAACTACCAAAACACATTCTGTATAGCACTTGATATTATGAAAGGTAAACCTAGGAAATGACCAGAAAAATCATTCAACCTTTCTAGTAGTATTAGATTAATGCATTATTGTGTATTTTTAAAAGGCCCACTGCACTGTATAAAGCATTAGGAAATTTGGCAAACTCACATTTTTGTTTTTCAGTCTTAAGCAAACAAGGCATTGAATATCCAATTATGTGAGTAATGCTCTTCTTGACCTATACATGTGGGAACGGACATTTAGGTCCAATTTTTGCCTTTTGTGTATTTCTTCTTTATATGTATTCCACCAGGGAACATAAAATGAATTTTCATCCAGAAAGGAAAATATATTATCTTTAGTTATGTCACTTAAAAATGATGATTTATTCAGTTCTGCAATTTGTAGCCTCAGATTTCATATTGTTCTTGCTGTGTATACTAATTGATTACCATATAGTGATTAGAATGAATATTCATGGACTGGTTTATAAACAGTTACTGTTTTTTTTTTCAGTTCTCTGACTATGGTTTTGGTTACAAATTCTCTATGCCATATCAAGAGTGAAGGAAATAATGCCTCATAAAGAGTCTGTATACGTTTCTACCAGGCCTAACTTATGCCTGAGGCACATACCATGTATATTAGGCCTTGATCTGAAATTTGCTACAGAAATTCCAGAAAAACAAAACAGAGGAACATGCTAGCTACACATTAGGATACTTTATATCTCTGACACAGGCAAATCATGATAATAGTAATTAAGATGTAAACAAAGTTTTGCTTCTCTCCTATACTTTCAAGACGGGCATTGCTGTAGATAACCAATGCCTTTTTTTCTCCTCATTTAGGTATTTTGGAGAGCTCTGTAATATAGGTCTTTGGGGGTCAAATAGATCGCAAGTATGAGTCTCAGCAACGTGGCTTATAAGTGGACTTTAGTGGTTCCTTGAGAATTGTTGCGAGGAATAACTCATCTATGGCAAAACCCTAGTACAGTGCCAATTACGGCTGTCAGGAGTAGTGGGTATACCCTTACAAGAGGCCAGTATGGCATGAGTATTTAGGGACAAGGGGCTTGTAGAGATAACTCCCCTGGATTTATAGAGGAAATCAGACCCTGTTAATATATGAAGACTAACCCACACATATTTTCTAAGATACCAGTTCTTGACTTTTCCCTTGGTTCTTCTTTGTCTTGTTAACAAGCATAGTGGGGGGCAGGCAGGGCAAGATTCAGCACTTATTTATATTACATCAATAAACCTCCTGAACCAGCTGAGATCCTGCTTCTCAAGATTTTATACCCTAGACTTTGTGCATAGGATAGAGGAAAGATCAAGAACAAACACAGGGATGTAGCAGCAGAACTTCTGAGTTTCAATCCCATGTCAAGACTATAAAGATCTTTCACTAATAGCTGTTGTATTTGCTAAGACTCCTTATTATCTAACTAGGAAAGATTAAAGTGACTCAACTATGGTTTAGGTTACATTCACTTTGAGAGTCCTGGGATAACAGGATCAAATAAGCTTCATGGACAGCACAGACAGCAGGAAACACGGCCTAGTGGGCAGGGTATAGATTCTAGAGCAAGATTTAAATCCTGGATTTGACAGTGACGATAACTGTAAGTAAGGAGAAATTTCTTAACTAAAGACACAGTTTCCTCTTTGTAAATGCCACTAACAACTCCTGCCTAACTAGTTTTGGATAAATATAATAATTCATAGGTATATAGTGTATGTAGTATTTGTCTGGCATGTAGTGAATGCTAAATAAAAATAGAAGCTGTTCTAAGTATTATTAAGAAAGCAAGGACAGCATGATGTAAATATAATTAGGTATATGTTATAAACTCAAGATCACACTGCCACAAGGAGTTAAAATACATCTTTATGAATGTGTATATCAGATATTTATTTTTTTAGAAAATAAAAATGACTTTATTTTGTAAAAGTGGTACATTTTCATTATTTAAAAAAAATCTAAGTGAAAAGGAAAGAAATTTTAAGTTACATTAAATCCCCCATCCAGATTTAACCACCATTAGCTAATTATGAGCATCATTATAGATGTCTGTCTAAACATACATTCCAACAGAAGATTGGGTGTAGTGATTGATTGATACAATGATTGATATGGACAGGCAGAAATAATTTTCCAAAACTGGGATGGTAATTATATGCTAATTTAAGAAGCAAAAAACATAATATCAAAATGAAACAAAAGAAACAGAAAAACATGCAATTCAAAAAATTGCTACTAGATAAATACTTCTCAGAGGTATTTATTCCTGAAGTTAATAGAAAAGATTAAGAAAAACATTAAGAGATTGAATTACATTCATTTTTTTTTCAACTACAGATTTCAGTTTCATTCTTATCATTGACTTTCTCCAATGGTAGAGGAGGAATAAGCCCATTTCACTTCTTCTCACTGTCTTGTTACTCCCTGCTTATGTTTATTATAATTATATATTTTATTGTGTTATGTTCATTGTATCATCTTATATACTATAATTGTTTTCATTGTCAAGGTTTTATGATGGTATATAATTTGGTTCTCATGACTGTTTTTCATTTGGCTTGTTTAAATGCCTATCCATTCTTCTACCTGTTTTTGTGTTGGTTTTTTTTCTGAATTCTTTGATTTGATTCATCACTTGGCTACAATTTCTGGTCATTTTTTCTAAAGAAAGGATTATGTGTTCCATTCTTTGAGGTTTGTATGCCATTAAAAATATTCGTCCTTAGCTGTTCTAACTAAAGAACAACTTAACTAGGTATAATTTCTTCATTTCCCTCTTTCCACCAGAACATTGTTGATAATGTGTTTGCTCTGTAAAATTCTGAGGCAAAACTGTTTTTCTAAATTTCATGGATTGTTTGCTTCTTTATCCTTGAAATCAAATAATTTCGCCGAGATATGGTTTGAATTCCTTTTCTCACTGAGTAATTACGTTTATGTCCTTGGCTTCAGTTGTGTCTGTGGTATGGTGGCTTAACGCATATCTTCTGAGGTTCACATCTGTATTTTACAATTTCTACTGGATATTTCTACCAAGATATCCCTTCTTCCAAGATATCCCAAACTGAACATAACCCCAAATGACTATTTTTTCTCTCCATTTCTTCATCCTGGGTCTTCCCAGGTGACATCTTTTTTTTTCTTTTGTATTTTCATTTTTAATAATTATACTGAAATATATTGTTGTATGAGACTGAATACAGCTAAGCATTGAAACAGTGAACCAAATGAAATATTTGGTTCTCAGAATAAATGACAGTTCATAGATCATTCATTATAACTTCAGGGTGGCAAACAGAAATTAAAATGATTTGAAACTATGTAATAATTTGAAAGACTTGGAAAAAGTTATTAGCACTGTACATTGGAAGAGGAAGAGAAAAAGAGGCAAATTCAATACAATTTTATAAGTAGAATTTCCATAAGCTAATACAGTAAAGTTTTATGAAAAAGGAACATTTACTGATTTGCCTTTCTGTTTTATTACTGAGTGTAACACTTAACATTACATTGTGAATTTAGAGAACAGCAGAAACATGACAAATGGTACATTTTCTCCACTTAAAAAAAATTACCTGTATTTCTCTCCTTTGTTTAGAAATTGAAAGCACTAAAATAATAGCTTGCCCATGAATCATCCAATGGGCACTCTGAAAAATTTAGAGGCTCTTCTTTACAATAATATTCCTGGGAATATATGCCTTTTTTTCCTGCTCCCTATCTACATTTCATAAGAATCATTCTGCCATTTATGTCCAATATTTGGTGTACAGCAAATGCTACTTTATAAAAATAGTACTGAATAGATGAAAGCATGAATTTATGTTGTAACCCCTATCTATTCTTTAAGGATTATCTTTTTAAAAATTGAATTATAATTGACAGACAATATTGCATTAGTTTCAGGTACACAACAAAATGATTTGATATTTATGTACATTATAAAATCACCACAATGTCTAGTTACCATCTGTCAACATACAAAGTTGTTATAATATTATTGACTATATCCCCTATGGTGTACATTATATTCCCATGTATTATTTATTTTATAATTGGAAAATTATACCTCTTAATCCCCTTGTTCTTTTTGTCCATCTCCCCATCTCCCTCTCCTCTGCCTGCCGTCAGTTTGTTTTCTGTATTTGAGTCTATCTCTGTTTTGTTTTGTTTCTTGTTTTCTACACATAGGTGAAGTCATATATATTTGTCTTCTCCTGTCTGATGTATTTCACTTAGTATAATATCTTCTAGGTCCATCCATGTAGATGCAAACGGCAAGATTTATTTTTTATGTATGAGTTATATTTTTTAATGTATATAGTTTTGTATGTGTGTATTTTTTATGTATGTTATATATGTGTGCGTGTGTCACACACACATACTGCATCTTCTTTACCCATTTATCTACCAGTGGACAGTAGGTTGCTTCCATACCTTGACTATTGTTGGTAATGCTAATGCTGAGATGAACATAAGGGGGCATTTATTTTTTCAAATTAGTGTTTGGGTTTTTTTTTTTAATAAAGTGGAATTGCTAGATTCTATGGTATTTATATTTTTAATTTTTTGAGGAACCTCCATACTCTTTTCCATAGTGTCTGTATCAACTGACATTTCTACCAACAGCACATGAGGGTTCCCCTTTCTCCACATCCTTGCCAACACTTGTTATTTCTTGTCTTTTTGATACTAGCCATTCTGACAGGTGTAAGGTGATATTTCATTGTGGTTTTGATTAGTATTTCCCTGATGATTTTTTTTTAAGATTTTATTCATGAGAGAGAGAGAGAGAGAACAACTGGAGGGAAGGGCAGAGGGAGAGAGAGAAAAACAGACTCCTTGCTGACCAGGGAGCCCAAACGCGGGGCTCCATCCCAGGATCCTGAGATCAGGATCTTAGCCCAAGGCAGATTAAGCCACGCAGGTGCCCCTACCTGATGATTTTCAATTGGATTTTGTTTTTTTTTTTAATATTGTGTTTTGTGAACTCTTTATATATTTTAGATGTTAACTCCTTATCAGATATGTCATTTGCAAATATCTTCTCCCATTCAGTAGATTGCCTTTTTGTTTTGTTGATGGTTTCCTTTGCTGTTGAAAGGCTTTTTAGTTTGATCAAGTCCCATTTGTTTATTTTTCCATTGTACAAAGTAAACTCAAAGAGCTTACTGCCTTTGTTTTCTTTTAGGAGTTTTCTGGTTTCAGGTCTTATAGATAAGTATTTAATCCATTTTGAATTTATTTCTGTGTATGGTGTAAGAAAGTGGTCCCCTTTCATTCTTTTGCATGTGGCTGTCCAGTTTTCCCAGCGCCATTTATTGAAGAGACGGTCTTTTCCCCATTGTATATTCTTGTCTCCTTTGTTGTAGATTAATTGACCATATAAGCATGGGTTTATTTCTGGGCTTTCTATCCTGTTCCAATGATCTATGTGTCTTGTTTCTGTGCCAATGTCATCCATTTGGAAGACTGCAGTTTTGCAGTATAGTTTGAAATCCAGGAGAGTGATACCTCCAGGTTTCTTTCTTGTTCTCGAGGTTGCTTTAGCTCTTCAGAGTCTTTCCTGGTTCTATACAAATTTTAGGATTATTTATTTTAGTTCTTTGAAAAGGCCACTGGTATTTTGATAAGGATTGCTTTGAATCTATAGATTGCTTTGTGTAGTATGGACATCTTAGTAATATTAATTCTTTCAATTCATGAACATGGGATATCCCTTGATTTGTCTGTGTCATCTTCAATTCATTTTACCAATGTCTTGTAGTTTGCACAATACAGATCTTTAACCTCCTTGGTTAAATTTATGTGTAGATATTTTCTTCTTTTTAATGCAATTATAAATGGGATTGTTATCTTAATCTCTTTCTGCTAGTTTGTTTTAATGTATAGAAACACAACAGATTTCTGTATATGGATTTTTTATCTTGTGCTGTTCTGAATTCATTTACTAGTTATAATAGTTTTGGGGTGGAGGCTTAAGGGTTGCCAGTATATAGTACCATCTGCAAATGGTATAGTTTAGTATAGTATACCATTGGTATAGTATAGTATCATCTGCAAATATTGACAGTTTTCTTTTCTTTTTTTTTTTTTTCTCATTTGGATGTCTTTTATTTATTTTTCTCACCTAATTGCTGTGGCTAGGACTTCCAGTACTATATTGAATAAAAGTCGTGAGAGTGGGCATTCTTTTCTTGTTCCTGATCTTAGAGGAAAACTTTTAGCTTTTCACCATTGACTATGTTATTAGCTGTGTGTTTGTCAAAAATGGGCTTTATTATGTTGAGGTATATTTCCTCCTTACCTACTTTGTTGAGAATTTTTATCATAAATGGATGTTGAATTTTGTCAAATGCTTTGTCTGCATCTTTAAGACAATCATATGATTTTTATCCTTCATTTTGTTAATATGGTGTATCACATTGATTGATTTGCAGATTTGAACCATCCTGGTATCCCTACTATAAATCCCACTCCATCATGATGTATGGTCCTTTAAATATATTGTTGGATTTGGTTTGCTAGTATTTTGTTGAAGATTTTTGTGTCTGTCCTCACCAGGAATATTGGCCTACAATTGTCTTTTTTGTAGTGTCTGTCTGGTTTGTATATCAGGGTAAGGTTGGCCTCATAGAATGACTTTGCAAGCATTCCTTCCTCTTTAATTTTTTGGAGTTTGAGAAGGATAGGTATTAACACTTCTTCAAGTGTTTGGTAGGATTCACCTTTGAAGCTTTCTGGTCCTGGACTTCTGTTTGTTGGGAGTTTTGTGATTTCTGATTCAATTTCATTACCAGTAACCAGTCTGTTGAGATTTTCTACTTCTGTTTCTTCCCTGATTCATCTTGAAGGAATGTATGTTTCTAGGAATTTATTAATTTCTTCTGGGTTTTCCAATTTTTTGTTGTATAATTGTTCATAGTAGTCATTTATAATTCTTTGTATTTCTGTGGTATTTGTTGTAACTTCTCCCTTTTCATTTCTGATTTTATTGGGCCCCTCTCTTTTTTTTCTTGATGAGTCTTACTGTAGGTTTACTAACTTTATCTTTTTTTTTTTTTAATTTCCTTTCTCCGTGGATGGCAACACAATTTGCCCATCTATCCAAGGCAAAAGTCTTCATGACATTTTTGATTTCCCCCTTTTCTTCCCCTTTTATGATCAATACTCAATGGAATACTGTTGATTCTATGCATAATAAGTCTTGAATCCATTTTATTCTTACCATACCATACTAAGCAATATGACCATTGCATGACAATTTCGTAATTTTCCCAAAAGCTTTGAAGGAGGGGATTTGATTTCCGCTGTTTGAATAATGAATGCCTGCTGCATCCTTGGTACTCAGTATTGATGCAATAAATGAAAAAATTCCCAGGCTGACACCACAAGATGGGCCCTTCTTATTTACCACCGTACAATAGCTAGTTTCATAGATATATTGGGAACTCTTTTTTTCACAAAATGTAATTGATTAAATTCTTGTAAAAAACACATAATACAAAGTTAATCATCTCAACCATTTTTAAATGTACAGTTGGATAGTATTAAGTATAGACATATTGTTATACAGTGGATGTCCAGAACCTTTTTATATTGCAAAACTGAAGCTCTGTACCTATTAAATAACAATTTTCACCCTTTCCCCTTTTTCTCCAGTCCCTGGTAACCACCATTGTACTTTCTGTTTCTATGTAAATGACTACATTAGATACCTCATATAAGTGGAGTCCTACAGTATTTGGCTTTTTGTGATTGACTTATTTCCCCTAGCATAATGTCTTCAAGATTCATCCATGGTATAGTGTATGACAGAATTTCCTTCCTTTTTAAGGCTAAGTTATGTGCCATTGTATGTATGTATGTGTTTATCTACTCATCTGGTGATGGACCTTTGGGTTCCTTCAGCCTCCTAGCTATTGTGAATAGTGCTGCTATGAACATGGGCGTGCAAATATTCCTCAAGACCCTTGGTTCAATTCATATATACATATATCTGTATCTATATCTATCTATCTATAGATAGATAGATAGATATTGATAGATAGATATCCACAAGTGGAATTGCTGGATTAGTTCTATTTTTAGTTTTTTTGAGGAACTGCCATGCTATTGTCCATAGCAATTGCACCATTTTACAGTGCCACCAGCAGTGTACAAGAGTAAGCACTCTTTAAGACTAAGAGGCTGGTGACTTTGCTCCTCATCTAGACCTCTTCGATGAACATACTTCTTCTAAGGCAATTGCAAGTATTGAATATTACACAATTAGTAACAATAATAATGACTTACATTTATCAAGTTCTTACTAGAGGTTAAAGATTGGGCTAATCCTTTAAAGAAAACATCCCCTTTAATGTTTGCAACAGTCCTATGATTACTAATGCTTTTTATGACACACTTGAGAACATTGTGGTTTAAGTTAAGGTGACTTTCTGAAGTCACAGAGCTTCAAAATGTTAGAGTTCAGATGGAAACCATTTCATTTGGATTCGAAAGTCCTCGATTTGATCTCTAGACTTTTAAAATAACACACTCCAATTGTTAACAAAAATGAACATGGAATTATATATATAATATATATATAATAAATTGATATACTACTCTATCAATAACACATTTTTTAAAATATTCAAAAATATACACATACAGAACTAAGATTAAAATACATACAAATTTTAATATTTTCCTCTTCACCTCAGTAGGTCATCTCATACATTCTCTGGGATGTGCATATACCAATTGGAGATAATTACCCTAATCCATAGTACAATTTGCCTCACCGTAGAATATTGTGTTTAAGACCTTACACTTCAGTTAAAATATCACCTTTTTTTATTAAAGAGGGTATACCCTGTACTCAAAACCAATACAACATTAAAATAATATCTTAGCTCTACAAATCTTTGACACCCATAATACAATTAATTATGTTTGATGTTATATGACGGGAGAGGTTGTTTCATCAAAGGCATGTTCGGGGGTGGTGCACAGGCAAGGATAGCTGAAGTATAGGGTATGGTGAAAGATAAGTTGGAAAAGTAGGCTGGGGCAAAAACTATGGGACGCCTCCATCGCCATGTTAAAATGTTTGGACTTCATTCCGTAGGGAATGACAGCTACCAAAAGTGTTTGAGCAGGAATGTCACAATTTCGGTCTTACAGGTAGAGACTTGATGTCTCATAGTGGTTGATGTTGCAGAATATAAATCAGATGAGTAAAATTGAAGCTAAATAGTTCCTTTGACTCAATATATTTTTTGAATTATTATAATTACAGATATTACACAAGTGTTAAATTCAAATTATCAATTTTCAGATTTTATTGATTCAAATCAATAAAATTCAGTAGTTTGATGTTATAATTGAATTATGTATAATTGAATCATGATGTACAAATCTCAGACTTTAAGTCCAATAAAATGTTAAAAATATAATTTATGAAACTTAAGAATAAAGTCTCTTAAAAGGAATATGAATCAAGTCATCTTATAATAAACAGGTTTTTTGTTTATTGTTTTTGGAGTTGAGGAGAAATGATTGTTGATCTTTTAGTTGTTCTATATTCACAATTACAAAGACTTCCCAGAGAAATCCTTCTAAAAACCCAAGTGGAGAATTCTTTTTTTTTTTTTTTTTAAAGATTTTATTTATTTACTTGACAGAGATAGAGACAGCCAGTGAGAGCGGGAACACAAGCAGGGGGAGTGGGAGAAGAAGAAGCAGGCTCACAGCGGAGGAGCCTGATGTGGGGCTCGATCCCATAACGCCGGGATCACGCCCTGAGCTGAAGGCAGACGCTTAACTGCTGTGCCACCCAGGCGCCTCCCAAGTGGAGAATTCTATATAGAAATATTCAAGGGGTGCCTGGCTGGCTCAGTCAATAGAGCATGCAACTCTTAATCTCAGAGTAATGAGTTCAAGCCCGACGTTGGGTATAGAGGTTACTTAAAAATAAAAATCTTAAAAAAAAAAAAAAAGAATACTTAGGCACAGCCCTTTTCAAAGTCAAGTTAGTGTTTCAAATATTTATTAAAACATGAAGTTTATGCTTTAAAGCACTATTTTAAGTCTTGCTTACGCTTCTTTGATTTTATACCCACATACCTGTCTCTACCACCGAGACTCTTCCCTATGATCCTTCAATTTTTGTGCACTGTGATAGGCAGGATTCTAAAATGACTCCCAAATGACCTTCACACTTGTTTAATCCCCCCCCCCTTTTTGTGTGGAGTAGAATCTGTGAATATCATAAGCTACCACTCCCACAATTTTGTTATGTTATATGGTACTGCTGACTTTAAGAAAGAGGGCTCTTTCCGATAGGTCTGACTTAATCACATTAGCCTGTTAAGGCAGAGAGTTTTTCATTGGCTCACAGCAGAAGACATAAAGAGTTTCAAAGCCTTAGGTGGAGGGGGTCATGTGGTTAAGAACTGACAGCAACCTCTAAGAGCTGAGAGCATGCTTTTCCAACAGCTAGGAAAACAGCAGGGATATAAGTCCTACAACCACAAGGGAATGAATTCTGCCAGCCACCAAAGAAAACTTGGAAGTGGATCTTTCCCTACTGAGCTTCCAAATGAGAATGTAGCTGGCTGACACTTGTTTCAGCTTTATGAGGACCTGAGCAGAGGACCCAGTTAAAATGCACTGGGCTTCTGACCCACAGGAATAGTGAGATGGTGAGTTTGTAAAGTTGTAAGCCACCCAATTTGCAGTTACATAGCAAAAGAAAAACTCATACATAGTTCTTTAGTGCAAGTTTTCTCAAAAGCATATGCATAATCAAAACAAGTCCATTTTTTAAAAAGCATATTTGACTAAGACTATTTGTGGTTTAAGACGTAGCTGGGAATTAATGTAAATATTCTTTCCACCTAATGTCTAATGTGTTGCCTTTTTTTCAGTTTTTGATGAGTTGGTCCATAATTTAGTAATTTAGTAAAATATAAAATTTCTAACAGATCATTTGAAATATTTAATGATGGCTTTATTTTTGGAAAGAATATATAGAAGATACAACAAAATATAACATCATTTATTAGGAATAATAATTCTATAATTTTATTTTTAAATAATTATTTTAATATAATACGCATTTTAAAGAAGACCTGCCTAACATTTAGGGGCTAGAATATAGAAAATAACGTTTATAGGTAGATCTTTTTCTGTTAAAATCTTATCGGGTACTGGGAATCATTTTCCCTCTCTATGTTGAGAAGGGAAAATCTTTGTTTTGATTTTCTTCCTTTTTATCTGTCCAGCATTTATTCAATAGGCTCTTATGTTCCACTCTTCCTAATTTTAATCAAGTATTCATTTGTGGTAATTTTTCTCACAGTTATGGATTTCCCCACTGTTTGGAGCCCTTAGAAAACTGGGAGGTTGAGAAGGAGATTCAGAAGATAAGTTCAGTAACTTGGAAAATTAATTTTGGCAATAAAAAGGAATAACCTGCCTTATAGGCAGGAAGCTGGTGTTTTTGTTACTAGTGGTTATTTGTCTTCCTTTTTGAAAGTTATAATGTGTTTTCAGGGAATATTGAACATTTGTGTCTCATCATTATGTATGAAGAGAGCAGTCATTGAAATAAGATTGGCAAATATTTTTGGAGTTTTCTTCTCTGGTGGGGTGCCAAGATGGGGGGTGGTTCAGGGAAGGGTGCTTACATTTGGACCTCACTGCACTTGCCAGATGGCTGGAGGGCTTTAGGGGTTTAATCTAGAGACCTGGGCAAAGCTAGGTGGCATATATGAGGCTCTAATGTCTAGCTGGGTCATATTAGCATCCTGCTCTAAACAATTGACCTAATTAGATGAGATTTTCGAATCTAATATCATAGGTTTGTTTGAATTTTAGATGTGGGTCTTTGTTCTCTTAGTAGTCTCTGTTTACATGCTCTTTGGTGTTTACCTGAGGTCAAGAAGGAGTTTTGTTATATTTATTTCAATTAATCTTTCTCTATAAAAGCTACCATTATAAAATAATTCATTTGATGATTTGTTTGGTCTCACTAATTTGGAATATGTTAATTTAAAATTAGCATTAATTTGAACAGGGGTAGGATGACATTTACCTTGAACTACCTATTAAAGGAGGATTTATCTACAAATTCATAATTAATAAGATAGCAGAGGGGGTATGCTTATCTACTATAATGAGTAAAAACTTTTTCTTAAACCATCTCTATCCTCATATAAACAATTCATAGGTCCATTCCATTATAAACGGATCTCTACTTAATAAAGAAGGTATTATGAATAAATACCCATTAGCTAATTTGCATTACTCTGTTGTTGATACATAGAGTATAATAGTAATATGTCCCCTAGACTTTTCAAATAAGTAAGATCACCCTCTAGAATTTAAACTTTAAAATCAACACAGTTAATTAATATGTGAAATTCAAAGTCACTTTGAAGTGACAGAATGGCTACTAAACTGTAAGACTAGATGGTATTTTGTTTGAAAATATAATAAAAGATCTCTTAATAGAGCCTCACTTGCTAGTGAATTGACCAAGCCTCCCTCTTCCCTCTATAATGTACTGATTCCCAGGGTGTGAACAAACTTGTTTATGTAGTCTACCCTGTAGTTACTTGCACTTTGTGTCCATAAAATTGAGTAGTATGCATATTATTGGTTATGTTTTTCCCACATTCTTTTTCTGCTAGTTTCATTTGTTTTAATTACGCTATTTGAGTATTTTATAAACTGGTAGAGCACAATAACTTAAATTTGGTGCTGTATAAAGTCTCAAAATAAATGTGAATTGCTAAAAACAACTGGGAAAACAAGAAAAAATACGAAAATTTAGGTTTCCACAGTGCCTAAATTACTTTACAAGTAATGACTAACTTCTCATTCTACTTTAATTGAAACTTGAAATCATAGACAATGCATTTTTGAGGGCTCATACACTTGGAATGTCAGTTAGTAGTCCATCTTAAAGAAAAGATCATTGTTCTATCACAGAAGTTTAGCAAATAAGTATGAATGAGCGTGTATTAAATGAAAAAAATTGATATTTAAGTGTGTATGTATCATCTTCTATGTCTTTCAAATTTAACATTTTTTTTGTATACTGAACTTCACAATGGTTAAAGAGCTTTCTATATTATAGAAAGTTTTAAGTTGTGTTTGTTTAGCCATAGAAATGTGAGTTAAAGGTGCTCATCTTGGTGGTGCTAATAATATACCGTCATGATGACGGAAGAACTCAGTGTTTCCTGAGACATGTCCTTATTATGCACAAGAACGTTTCCATCCAGATGAGCCTACTGCCATAACTTAATCACTTGGTATTATATCCTCATTCAATCCAAGTTTAACAAGCCACTTTTTAATTATTTGGGTTTCCATGTGGCTTGACTAGAGAGAATGCACTGGTTGAACTGTTGCTAATGTCGGGAATATTGAAGTTATGTTTCTCTGTAGAAATTATGTACTTATAGGTTTTATACTAAAACTCTTGTGAGTTTGGGTGGAATTCAGAGTCTCTCTGTCTAAGCAGTTTATATACACTGATAAGATCTCCAAAAAAATAATAGAGAGCTTGAGAAGGGGAGGGGGTAACAGATGCTAGAAAGGCAACAAAATGGAACTCAGAACTCTTCATTCTAAGCAGTCATTCCACTTGGTTCCCAGTTTCCTTGACTTTCTGGTTGTTCTCTTCTGAATTGATCATTTTCTAGAATTTATGACTGGCATACTTTTTAGAGTTATAAGATTAGTTTAATGTAACTTCGAATTGTGCTTTTTCATTTAAAATTACTATCATTAACATTTTCCCAATGTTACTAGTCTTAATGATTATTTTTATGGCTTCACAAATACCTGCTCAAACATCTCTACCATGGTTTTCTTTGCCATTTCCATATGATGTGTCATCTTATTTTATTTTTTCTGTTTTAAGCTTTCCTTCCCACTGGATTATGATAATTACTTTTTTATTTTAAAAATATGTTTGTGTGTGGGGGGTGTTTGTGTGTTAGAATTTATTTTTTGGACCTCATTGAAGGACTTTACATGAATCTTCCTCGATTCCAAGAGCTTTTTGAATCTTATTCCTGTGATCTAGCTCAGACATCTCTTATTTTAATGTGCTCTCTAGTTACCTGGGGAGTTTGTTAAAATGAATCAGGGATCTAGGTCAGGGCAAGACTCATGATTTTTTTGTTTCTAAAAAGCTACCATATGGGCTTCCAGTGCTGGCCAAAATAGCATAAACATTATTATGGACTATCCCTTCCACTGAATACACTAAAAACTCTGGAGACTGTAAAGCACAACTCTTGCGAACTCTGCAAAACAAACTGTCAAGGGATGGAAGTCAACAGCAAGCGTAGTAGTACAAGGGGTGGGTGTCCTGGTTAGTTTTTTCCTGCTGTTTTATCTCCTGGATTTAATTGAAGGTTAGTCTCAGTCATGGACCTGAATGGTGAGAGCAGGCAGTACAAATTCTGAGGGTAACTTCTGTCCAGAGGATCAGAAAAAAGGGCCCCTGCCACCTGGAGAATGTGGGGGAATCATTTTTTTCCCTCTCATTTTCATTGAAAGCCCTACCATTGAGGCAGTGCTGTAAGAGAGGGACCTAAAACTCTGAGTGGAAAACCTTCTCTTTGGCCAGAGGAATAAGGTAAAAAGGCCTCTGTGGTCCAAAGAGGGTGTGTGAGATCCCATTACCACTTTCCCTGTTTTCCTGATAGATTTTGGTGAAGATGGTCCAAGTCTCATGGAATTGTGTGAAGTGCAAAAGGCTAGAGGAATCAGACGAAAAAAAGGGGGGGGGGGATTGGGGGGAAAACGAGAATGTGAGCAAAATACCAGAAAGGAGATACCCTAAATCTTTGTGTGAGCTGAATTCCTTGTCAAGCTATGAATGTGAAGAACCTATGCAAAGCACCATGACCAAGTCTGTGAGAACTGAGGCGTGATATAAACCACTGTCCAAGGCCCGGATGACCCTCTGAGTTGCCCATATGCGGAGCAGACCCAGAGAAGCGAGCAAAATTTGAAAAATGAACTAATGTTGGCATCACTGTTGCAAAGGCAAGACAGAATTTGTGGTCTGAATCTAATGGAGTTTACTGCATGCCATAAATATAGAACATTTTCCAGAAGATTTTAACAGGATCTAGTCTCACAACATAATATTCAAAATGTTCAAGATACAACGTGAAGTTACTTGGCATATAAAAAGACTGAATTGGATAAATTTTATTTTTAACCTTTTTTGTGTATAGTTGGCACACATGTTACATTAGTTTCAGGTGTGCAGCATAGCGATTCAACTTTTCTATACATTCGCCATGCTTACCACAAGTATAGACACCATCGATTCCCATACGATGCTATGACAGTAGCATGACTATATTCCTTATGCTGTACCTTTTGTTCCCATGACTTATCTCATAACTGGAAGCCTGTATCTCCACTCCCCTTCATCTATTTTGCCCATCCCCTCATCCTTTTCCCTCTGGCAGCCATGAGTTTGTTCTCTGTGTTGATAGGTCTCATTCTGCTTTTTGTTTATTCATTTGTTTTGGTGTTAATATTCTGCACATGAGTGAAATCATATGGTATTTGTCTTTTAGTCTGACTTTTTTCACTTAGCACAATACCGTCTAGGTCCATCCATGTTTTTGTAAATGGCAAGATTTTTTTTTTTTATGTCTGCATACTATTTCTGTGTGTGTGTGTGTGTGTGAGAGAGAGAGAGAGAGAGAGAGAGATCTTCCTTAACCATTCATCTATCAATGAATGCTTAGGTCGCTTCCCTATCTTGACTATTTTAAATAGTCAAACATTTATCTTTTCAAATTTGTGTTTTCACTTTTGGGTGAATACCCAGTAGTGGAATTATTGGATCATATGGTAATTCTATTTTTAATTTTTTGAGGAGCCTCCATATTGTTTTCCATAGTGGCTGCACCAGTTTACTTTCTCAGCAACAGTGAACAAGGGTTCCTTTTTCTCCACATCCTTGCCAACACATGTTGTTTTTTGTCTTTTTGAATTTAGCCATTCTAATAGGTGTAATATGATATCTCATTGTGGTTTTGATTTGCATTTCCCTGATGGTCAGTGATGTTGAACATCTTTTCACCTGTCTCTTGGCCATCTGTATGTCTTCTTTGGGAAAATATCTATTCGATTCCTTTGCCCATTTTTAATTGGATTTTTTGGCGCTAAATTGTATCAGTTTTTAAAAATATATTTTGGGTATTAATTAAACCTATAGGTTTAAGTATTTGCAGTCATTCAGTAGGTTGCTTTCTTGTTTTGTTGATGGTTTCCTTCACTGCGCAAAAGCTTTTTGTTTTGATGTAGTCCCAATGGTTCATTTTTGCTTTTCTTTCTTTTTTTTATTCATTTGAGAGAGAGCGAGCAAGTGAGGAAGAGCACGAGCAGGGTATAGGGTCAGCCCGACACATGGAGGCCGGATCCCAGGACTCTGGGATCAAGACCTTAGCCCAAGGCAGACAGTTAACTGACTGAGCCACCCAGGCCCCCTGTTCATTTTTGCTTTTGGTTCCCTTGTTTTAGGAGACATATCTAGAAAAATGTTATAATTGACGTCATAGAAATTACTGCCTGTGTTCTCTTCAAGAATTTCTGTGGTCTTACAGTTAGGTCTTTAATCCATTTTGAGTTTATTTTTGTGCACGGTATAAGAAAGTGATCATTTCATTCTTTTGCATGTAGCTGTCCAGTTTTCCCAACATCATTTACTGAAGATGTTGTTGTTCCCCTGTTGTACATTCTTGCCTCCTGGACAAATTTTAATAGGAAAAAACCAACAGATGCCAACTCTGTGTTGAGCTAGTTGTTGAAATTAAATTTAAAGAAATTTAAAGCAGCTATTATAACTTCTGTCTGTGCAGGAAATGCAAACACTCTTGAAATGAATGGAAAAATAGACATTCTCAGCAGAGGAAAAAGAGCTACGAAAAAGGATAAAGTGCCAACTTTTGAACTGAAAAAAATATAATAAGTGATAAAAACTCACTGGTGGGCTCAAGAGTAGAATGGGGAGGGCAGATGAAAGAGTCAGTGAATTTAAAGAAAGATGAATAGAAATTATCCTGTCTGAAAAACAAAGTAGAAAAAGTTTGAAAAAAACACAGCCTTTGAGGGATCTGTGGAACAATATAAAAAAAGCTAACATTTGTGCTAATGAAATCATAGAAAAGAAAGAAATTGGTGTAGAAAAAAAAAGTTGGAAAAGTTATGGCTGAAATTTTCCCAAGTTTGTTGACAGACCAATTCAAGATGCTTTCGTGAAACCCAATCAAGATAAGCTCAAAAAAATTATTACAGAACACGTAATAATGAAACTACTGAGAGAAAACAGTCTTGAAAGCAGCCATGAAAGAACAACACATTATACATAGGTAAACAGTAATTTAAATGACTGCAGACTTCTCCTGAAGGTTTTGAGACAACAGTATTATTTTTTAAGTGTTGAGAGAAAAGGGTTGTATATCCAGTGAAAATACCCTTCAGAAAAGGTGAAGGGAAGATATTCTCAGATGAAGAAAAATTATGAATTATTTTACAGTAGACTTGCTCTAAAATTAATGCTAAAGGATATTCTTGAGGATGAAAAGGAATGATACTAGAAGGAAATCTAAAGCTTCGGTAATAAAGGAAGAATGCCAGACATAGTAAACAGACTATTTTTCATCATCTAAATTCTTTAAAATATGTATGACCATTGAAAGCAAAAATTACAGCATTGTCTGGTGGGGTTTTAAGTCTATGTAGATATCATGCATGTAACTACATA
This sequence comes from Ursus maritimus, assembly GCF_017311325.1. Lineage (NCBI taxonomy): Eukaryota > Metazoa > Chordata > Mammalia > Carnivora > Ursidae > Ursus > Ursus maritimus. The sequence continues at coordinate 37,124,767 of NW_024424230.1, forward strand.
TAACACACAAAAGATGTGCCCTGACCACAAAGGATTTAAAGTACAAATCAATATGAGAACATTACATGGTAATTCCCCAAGTATTTAAAGATTAAACAACATGCTTTCTAATGATCTATGAGTGAAGAGGAAATTCCAAAGGGAATTAGACAATATTTTGAACTGAATGAAAATGATAATGTAACATCAGTTTTAAGCAGAGACTTAATTTTAGTTAATTCCTGATGGTCAAAGTACCCCTTTACCTGAAGTTCTAAGAAGTAAGGATAATTCATATAGTGTCAAAAGTACCCCTTTACCTGAAGTTCTAAGAAGTAAGGATAATTCATATAGTGTCACAGTCTCAGAGTGCAGAGGTGGCTGGGTCTGGGTTATCAGCCGATGGCAGTGGCATCTACTGAGATATACATTTTCTCATCCAATTTGCTCCTACCATTTAGATTGGTAAGGTGGTCCACCTTGCTTCTGAATATATGGAATATGTAAGTATGGGACCCTCTTAACGTATTTGGGTGTCCTTCTTGATGTCATGGGATGAAGTCACCTACTCTCCTGTGAGACTGTCTCATGCTAATATGCATTCAAGGCTACTTCTCAGGAACTCATGTGTATATAGGTTATATTTTGTACCTTCCATGTCTTTCTCTACCCACTGAGAGAATTGTTATCTCATTGGAAGTGTGAAAACTGTTTATTATTTCATCAGTATTCATTCAGATCATTTTTTTGTGGCATAAACGTTATATGATGAGCTTTCCAGGCTTTAGGTTCATGAAGCTCAAGAGCTCAAGCTTTTACAACTCCAAGTAAATCTCCGAAGCTTAAAATCCAAGACTTGAATGTTTGTAAACAACGTGTGCCATCGTAACAGCCTTTCCCTAGGGCAGTGATGATGGAATTCCCTGACAACCTGGTTTGGGAACAAGGCCAGAATACACATAGAAATGCAAAAGAAAGAAATCCGTTAACACTTCAACAACTCTCCCAACATATGTAAAATGAGGAGAATAAATGATATTTATTTTACCTGAGGATTGGAATGATTAAATGAGTCAATACATATGATTCATGTGTCAGTTTTGGAAAACTAAGAATTTAAATATAAATTTTTCCTTTTTTTTAAAGTCATTGTCATTTCTTCCTTTTCCTCAATAAATATAACTGGTATAAATGTATGAATTCTGAAGTATCCTCTATGTGTACAGAGGATGTGAAGATATCTTAGGGTTATTCAATTATTTATAAAAAAATTCAGAAAAAAAATATGCTTGGAGAGAGGCTCAGGCCCATAGTACTGGAGTAGAACACAACTGGCCAAGGGAAGGGTAGGGACTTAATTTTTCTTGACCCATTCTTTTCTTACCTATTATCCAGCATGGATTTCTACCAAAGCCATTTTAAAGCCTCTTCATATAAACCAAATGATTACTTTGAAATACAGTATAGTTAAAATTATGAAACTTCAAAATATTAAAATGAAGAATAAGTATTATAAAAAGATTTATTGTAGAGATTGTCTTAGGGACCAGTGGATTAAACAAATGCTTACAAACTAATTACTGGCTGAGATTATTTGTGATAAAAGGTCTAGAACTCACTGTCAAAATGTACAGCTTCTCCTCTTATTGCAGAGACTATACAGAACAATTAGATGATGGGAAGAATATGTATGCGATCATGGATCAGTAGGGTGTTATAGCTGTGTATTTTGTATGCACATCTTCAGGTTTTGTTGAGAACTGTTTTAAAGGCAAATAGCCTTTTAATGAGTCAGCACTATACAGGAGGCATCAGATGACGTAGTGTGGCACGAGGAGAGGCATGTACTGTCTATGATGCCTTATCAGCGCTTGTCACATTGTGTTCATTTTACTAATAAGCAGAAGTTTATTTTACTCTCATTCAAAAACAGGCCACAGATAGGTTGTCTGGGGATGATGTAGCAGAGCCCTGGTGTCTTAAGGGACCAAGGCTCCTTCTGTTTTCCTCTTTGCCATCTTTACTATGTAGCCTTCATCCTCACTTGCTCTCGCAGCTCTAGTTCTGGTAGCCATGCTGCTTTCCAGGGAGAGCATCGTGTGTGTGTGTGTGTGTGTGTGTGTGTGTGTGTGTGTGTGTATGAGTATGAGAGAGAGAGACAGAGAGAGACAGAGAGAGGATAGAGACTGCTCCAACTCTCTAATCGCCCTTTGTTGAATAGAAATTTTTATGGAGATAATCGTAGATTCACATGCGGTTTATGAAATACTACAGAGAAATCCTTTCTTTGTACCCACTACTTCTCACCAGTGATTAACATTTTGCAAAATTATAGTAAAATATCACAGCCAAGGTAATTCTTATCCTCTAATCCTCTAATCTTATTTAGATTTCCCCAGTTTTACCTTGTATTTATTTGTGTGTGTGTGTATTAAGTTTTACACAATTTAATTATGTGTGTGGGTTTGTGTATCCAGTACCATACTCAAGATAATGGAACAGTTTTAACAGCACAAGGATCCCTCAATCACCCTTTTATAACTACACCCACCTCTCTCTTGACCCCCTTTCTCCGTGACCCCAGCCTTAACCCTTGGCGATCACTGATCTACATTACATTTCTAAACCTTGTAATTTCACAGTGAAATTCTACAGTACATAATCTTTTGGGACTTGCTTTTTTTTCATTGAGTGTGATTCCCTGGAGATTTATTCAAGTGTTCTGTGTATCAATAGCTTGTATTTTTTGTGGCTAAGTTGTACTCCATGGTATAGAGGAGGTTCCATCAGTTGTTTAATCATTAATCGGTTGAAGGATATCTGGTCATATTTCAGTTTGGGGTTGTTACGCGTAAGCGGCTATAAATATTTGTGTACAGGTTTTTGTGTGGACATAGGTTTTCATTTTTCTGGGGTAAATATCCAAGTGTGCAACTGATGTGTTACAGAGTAATTGCATGCTTGGTTTGTTAAACTGCCAAACTGTGTTCCAGGATGTCTGTATCATTGTACTTTCCTGCCAGCTATGTATGTATGACTTTCCTATGCTATCCCATTTTTAATGTTATGGTAATAATAACTTACGTCAGTGCCAACATGAGGAAAGTCATACTTTCTCTTTGAGCAATTCTTCGGTGTGTGAAAATAACTGTCACTGTTACAACCATAAAGAGGTATCATTGTGATATTTCTCAGACAGTTTTTATTTTGGAAAAGTCACTGATATTTACTGAGTTTATTCCTGTTGAACATCACTATGTATTACCTAGAAGGCTGTAATTCACTTTCTTTGACAAGTTTCCTAACAGCGCTCTCCCATATAGTCAAGGTTAGAGAACTTAACATGTGTGCATACCCAGCCAGCAACTGTCTTCCTGAAAGGGCAGCTGTGGAAGCAAATACTTTCAGTGCTAATGTTAATGGACAATGAAAGGAAGGATACAATTTTTAACTTTAGGACAAAGATACCGAAGTAATAATCTATATTACAATAAATTACATAGCCATGAAATTTGACTAAGTAGGCTTTGCCAGAATTTGACTCTCAAACATATCTTAACGCACCAACACTTATATTGATCGTAGTATGCCGAGAATTCTGTGTGGTGTCTAACTCATAGTTGCTACATGATAAACATTTAATTAAAGAATAAAATGGTGGCAAAGGTAGGGTTTTGACCTTTTTTTTAGATCAATACAAGTTGAAATCAACTTTGTTAGTCCTAAGTCTCTAATTAATGGTTAGACTCAGGGCAAAGAGAATTTAATAATATTGTTTACTTTTTTTAATGCTCCAAAAAGGTAAAATAAGCAAATACATTTATTTATAATAAAAAGGTATTCATACAAATCCAGGTAACGAGAAAAATATTTCCATACGGATTAAAGGCAGAACTAGATGAGAGGAGAGGTCGTTTATTTTTTGACTAGAAGGGCATTAGTATAGAATGTTGGTATTCTTATGGCACTGAATATAAGATTTGCATTTATGATATAGATATATTTAAATTATAGGTTTAAATTAAACATTTACAAGTATTTTTAAAATGTAATTCTGGCCTTGAAAAAAATTCCAAAAGACTGTTATCAAACTAAACCAGATGAAAGTTTTTGAATTCAAAAATTAACTGGATGTGACCCAATGTTCACTTGGGTCAGCTAACAGGTCCCACTGTGAAAGAAAGGCACAATATTTTATGTCTAATGGATAAAGGATGCTGAGAAAAAGTATTAATGCTGTACAATTCTTGGATGTGATTATTTTGCTTTTCTGGTTCTTGGGATATGTAATTCCTACCATTGATTCATAGTGACAGTAATTGTAGTTAAGAGCATGAACTCCAAAGTAGGCAACTGTCTGGGTCTGATTTCCACCTCTTCACAAGTTAGCTGTGTGACTTTGGCCGGTTATTTAATATCTGTGTGCCTGACTTTATTCATCTATAAACTGAAGATGATACTTACCTCGTAGGATTTTTATGAAGAGTAAATGAGTTAATATTTGTAAAACAGAGAGATGCCTTTTATGTAGTGCATGTTATCGAATAATGGCTACGTAAAACTTTTGTGTTTAGAAATAATGAAAAAGCTGACAGAGTATTATTTTCTTCTCTCTTTTTATGTGTGTGTGTGTGTGTCTGACTCTATTTCTCTTCTTTGTCTTTTTCTCTCTCTCAATCCTTAATCATACAAAACATTAACCCTCTATCTAGGTTGAAACTTAGAAGGGAAGCATATTATTAAAGTTAATTTGTTCAAGATAAAAGTGAACCCTTGCTTTTTATTAAAAACTGATCTTCAGTTCTGAAATTTCGTCTACACCATAAGGAACTCTTCTATTGGTTAGGAACGTTCTGGAAAAAAAAAATTCTCCTTATGGAACTTTTCTTGTCATATAAAACTTTTACATTGAATACTTTTATTGAATTAGCCAGTTTTATTCTAACAATTTTTTTAATCAGTATTATTTCTCTGAACTGATCAGCTCTCTCCTATTGGCAGCTGGCTTTTGGTACTGCGGTGGCATGGCCTAATTTCTGACCTGAATGGATGAGGATCCACTGTGTGTAACACATCAATACATTGCTTTCTCAAAGAGGGTCGTGTAGACTTTTTCCTCTCATAGATTAGTGAATTAAAAAAATTTTAAACATGAGACCACAATAAATTTACCAAACTTTTTTCCACATAAGGATATGAGCACTAAAACAAAACAAAACCTCTGTCACATATTATACCAACATTTTATAAAATAGTAGACATTTTAGCCTAAAAAACAACAGCACAACAACAACAAGGAAACAAGGAGGAATTTAATCTGAGAATCAAAAACAGCTCATTAAATTGAATAAGTTAAAGTTAGTGAAAAACTCACTCAATTTTTACTCCAGTATTTTTCCTTGAATAGTGGGAACTACATCATGGATTAGCACCAGAACTGAGACAAGCCCATCTCCTGGATACATATTTTGTTTGATTTGTTTCTAAGGATCTATTGGTTATAGAAGAAACACCAGTGAAATGCTATCAAATCAACATGGCTGTGTTCTCCGATTTATAAAATGGTGAAAGCCATGACTCAAAATGAAGTTTCTAGAGAGCTCTTCTTCACAGTAGTGTTTTTTCCTTCTGTGATGAAAAGTAACACATTAATTTTCCTGTCAACTCTTATTTTGCTTACTGCTGTGATGACACTCCGTAGATGTTGCCAAAGGATGAAAGACAACAACTACTAAAATTATTAAAAACTGGAGGAAAAAACCCAGATTATATAAGGAAAGGTAAATATATACCCTTTTCCCCCAATTTAAGATGCTGCTGCTCGTATTGTTGGTATCCAGTTAGGTGAACAGGCTGGAAGGCATTAGTTGATACCAGCCACCATTTACATTGTGTATTTACAGCTATGCCCCTCCTCCCTCTCCAGCTTGTACCAATTTGATGTGAAACTATTTTTAAAAGCATAGTTAAATAAAAGTTTTATTTATTGGCTTTTTGGTTGTAGGAAAACTTCTTCTCACCTTCTAGAGTTAACTGATATCACTGATTTCTTTTTAACCTCACGCCGTATGAAAAGAATTTTCCAGGGGCGCCTGGGTGGCTCAGTCAATTAAGCATCAAACTCTTGATTTTGGCTCAGGTCATGATCTCAGGGTGCTGGGACTGAGCCCTGCATTGAACTCCATTCTCAGCAAGGAGTCTGCTTGAGGCTTCTCTCTCTCCCTCTGCCCTTCCCGCCTGCACTCTTTCTCTTGTTCTCTCTTTTCCAGAATATTAAAGTCTTCTACTCTCCAATCCAATCATTAACTGATGCCCCTTATTTGTGTCATTATAGCTGTAAATATAAGTTTATAGAATTTTGAAGAATTCGTCTTGTGTTCTGTGAAAGTCTTACGCAGTTTATATGCTTTGGTTTAGTAAAGAATAGTAGTAGAAACTACATTTTATGTTGTGGATACAGAGGTAAATAAGTCTAGAATTTTTTCCCCATAAGGAGCTGAATTGTTTCCTGTGTGGAGAGATAAACCTGATTATGTTTTAAATCCTTTTTAGAACATTCTTACCCTTCAAATGAAATTTGAAGCTACATCCTATTTTAACCAGGTTTCATCTACTTCAAAGTAGTTACAGTTAAGCTACACGTTCACACTTTATCAGCTGTCGGTGGACAAGGAGATAGGAACCTGGGTCCATGTAAGGTTGGAAGTTGGAGTCAAAGACCCCTCATAAAGCTGAAATCATCAAAGGATTTCATTTTCAGTGAAGGGTGTACAAGGATATAAGAAGGGAACTTCTCTGTCTCAGACGTGTCTCTGGAAAGTAAAGAAGGTTTCTCACGAAAATTTATAACCATAGATTCCACATGTCTGTTGGTTTGGGTTCACGTCTCCCACAGCAATGTGGTCTTGGAGATCCCAAACTAAGAAATTAATATAAGTGAATCAGAGTTGCTTGCCCTGAGGGTGACTGGCAGAAGCTTTCCCTGAAATGGTGTACTTTCAACTCAGGCTTCCTAGGATTCCGACTGAGAAAACTCAACTGTACCTGAGTGTGCCAAAATTGTAAGGTGCAAAACAATCACCCACAACTAAGAGTCAGCAGAAATCTTAAAGAGAGGAATTAGACCTCCAAGAACTTAGGATATTAGAAGTACTATGTACAGCATATATGAAGAATGTGTTTTAAATATCTTTCAAAACATTGAAACAAAATCTAAGAATGAAATGAGCTATTTATATTTAAAAAAGACAGGAAGATGTTCAAAAGAAGCAGATACTTCTAAAAATGAAAAAAAAGAATCATCAAAATCTGTACTAGTTTCTGGAGGCTAGACGCCCTGAGTGAAGGTTTCAGCAGGGTTGATTCCTTCCGAGGGCGGGAAGGGAGACTCTCCCCTCAGCTCTGCTGGTTTGTGGAGAACCTTCGATCCTCAGCCGCTTCACAGAATGGCATTCTCTCCCTGCCAACAGAGAAGTGAAACAGTGCATGAGGCAGAATTTAATAGTGAACTTGTGAACTGAAAGATAAATTTGGGTAAATTTCTTTAAATTTAAGAGATGGCCATAGTGATAGAAAAATAGGAAAGAGAGGTTAGGACACAGAAGAGAATGTGAAGGTAAAAAATACATTCAATTAGGTTCCATAAGCGCAGCATAGAAAATAAGGGAAACGAGCTTTTCAAATCTATCTATCTATCTATCTATTTAAAATTTTTAATTTTTTTTGATGTAAAGTTTGATGATTCATTAGTTGCGTATAACACCCAGTGCACCATGCAATACGTGCCCTCCTTAGAATTACCAAGAGTCTTTGAAAGAGGTGAACCCACAAATTCAGCAAAGACAAAGACTATCAAACAAGGTAACTACAAAAGAAATCCATAACTAGACCTGTAATAGTGATGTAGGAAACCATAGACAAGAAGAAAAACTTTAAAAGCAGATAGAACAAAAATGATTTAAGAACGATTTATTTAGGAATGATTAGGTAAACAGCTTTCTTCTCAAGATCAGTGGAAACCAAATGACTTCAAAATACTGAGAAGAAATAAAAAGGTGTAATACGACATTTTCGCATGAGAGACTTTGCAATTAATAGACACTCACCCAAGAAATTTTGGTATGATATGATATGTTTAAAGACAAAGCAATACAGAGATCTCAAAAGGAATAATCAGAATGTCAGAGGAAATGGTGAACATAAAAATGAGAAAACATGAAGGCATAGTAAATATTACTTTGAAATGATATTAATATGTGATACTGGGAAATAAAAAGTGGTAGCAAAATTCTGGACAAAAATAACATTTTAAATGAAAGATGACTGAGATTTAAAGCAATTTAAGCTTGTGTTGAATAAAAGGATGGCTGAAATATTACTTAGGTTTGGACTTAATTAGATATGCATTTAAAAATTGAAAATTTAATCACTACAAGAATAGAAATTAATGTATAATTTGCTAGAGAAACAAAAGTGAAATATGAAAAATAACTTCAGTGCATTGTATAAAGCATATAAAGGGAGAAAAGTGTGAAGGAGAGCACAGAATAAACTCACAGAATTAAATCCAAATATGTTGTTAAATACAGTAACATAAATGAACTAAGCTTTTTGGTTAAAAAGGAAAACTTGGCATGTTAGGTTAAAAAAAATCTATGTCCATCTAATATCATTTTTATAAGGGGCACACCAAATTATAAAGTTATAGGTTAAAGTGAAAAGATGGCAACAAATACTAACATAGTAGGAGGATAACTATTTATACCAGACTAAATAGAATTTCATTATTCATAACAATGTTGTTATGGATAAGAAGAGTCATTAAACATAAACATAATTCTAAACTTGTATGCTACTAATAGTGAAATCTTTATTATACATAATGCCAAATTTGATAGAATTACATGAAGTAATTGACAAGGCCAACAGTTGGAAGTTTATTGTCTATCTCCCATTTAATTTTTATCTGACTTGACTATACTAAAGAATACAGGATTTAATCCAACAGTAAACAGACTTGGTCTAATGAAAATATATTCAGCTTCTATCTAGCAGTTGCAGTATTCACATCGTTCTCAAGAATATACAAATCATTTGTAAAAATCACATATGCATTATAGTGTAGGAACAAGTATGAGTAAATTTCTAAAACTCTGATTCATATATGCCATTTTGACAAAAATTAAGCTAAAAATTGAAAGTGAATTACTAAAAAATATAGTGGGAGATTTTAAAACTCCCTTTTAAATAACTCATGCATCAAAGAAAAACTCAAAGTTGAAATTAGAAAATATTTTATACTAAATGATAAAAAAAATTACGTCAGAAATTTTGTGATGCACCCAAATTTGTATTTGTCACTTCTAATATTTCTCTTTATATGAAAATGGAAAATCAATGAGATATCATGTTCAATTTAAGAAGTTAGGAAAATAACAAGGGAAGTAAGCAATGAAAGAACAGAAACTAATATTTTCGGACCTTTTAGAAGATATTTTTCCACTGACTTTTGGCCTGCCTGCTTTTTTTTTTTTAATTTTTAAAGATTATTTATTTATTTATTTGAGAGAGAGAGCCCATGACTTCTTCAAATCCTCTGTCTGCCTTCTGGGACTCCAATTACCCATATGATAAAACTTTTGATATTTCTCCATGAAACTTGGCGGCCGTGTTCATTTTTTCCAATTTATTTCCTGTCTGTCCAGATTAGGTGATTCCTAATATTCTATCTTTACTCATGTCCTTAAAATACTGATACTCTCTCATCCAGAAAGGCCTTTGCATATGCTGTTCCCCCTGCCAGGATTTCAGACCACCCTCCCATAACCCCTTTCACATATTTACCTATTACGCTTCCTTCAGGTCTCATCTCAAACGATGCCTTTTTCAGGATTTTGTCTCAGTCACATTCCTCCCTAGCACTTATTTCACTTTATGAGAATACATGTGTTAGTGTGATTAATTAAAGCTTGCTATTCCCATGAGATCAGTTTCATGAAACAGGCAGAATGTAAGTTTCCCCCCACTATTGTATAACCCCTGGCACCAAGCAAGCACACAATAAATGCTGAGTGAAAACTTAGGGCTTTGTTCTTTTATAGTGTTATCAGCTCCCATGCATGTGTTTATTGTAGACAAGTCAAATATTAATTTGCCTCTTTCTGACCTCACCTTGCTGAACTATAAAATGAGGGGATTGGATTAGATTTACCTGTGAATCTGTTCAACTCTGAAATGCCATTTGTCACCTACTCTTGGTTTAAAAGGATAAACTTACGAGAAAAAGGATAAAGATAATAGTTTTCAGGTTTCTTCCCATTTTCTTATTTGTTAAGGCACAATGAAATGGAATAGTATATTGCCTATCCCCGAAACTTGCTAAATTCCCATGTTATATACTGTAATTTTATGTGAGTTAATACTTTGTTGTATTGTTCTCTCCATCCGAGTAATGGATCTGCACAAATCCGTTATTACATTCTCCACTCAAAAAACAACAGAACTCAAAATCTTAGTCTCTAAGGACATTTGAGAGATTTCAAGGCAGCAGAAATCCATCTCCAAAAACTCTAAAATATCTGCCTATCAATTTAAAGAGTGTTATCAGAAATATCTAAAGAGTTAGACAATGTTTGTACCATGTAGAATGAAAGTAAAATCCTTCAATGTAGAGGAAATATTCATTTGTTAAATATCATTTTCTTTCTTAAATCTTGATGTGTGGCTTCTCTACAGGGAGGAAGGCAAAAGTTAATGGAAAATAGGTTCAACTATTGAAAGGGAAAAGTCCCTTCCTGTCAGATTCTGCAAGTGCCAAATAATCTTTCCACTGCATGAAAATTTGCTGCAAATTCATACATTTTGCAGTTAACAAAGTGTGAATAAATCTTGTCCGAATGTTTGCTCGAGGGCCCTCAAATCCCTGCTGTGAACATCTAATCAAAATTCATGTTCTACAGATCTTCTTCGACTTATGTCCTGATAAACCCATCGTAAATTGAAAATATCGTAAGTCAAAAATGCATTTAATACCCCTAAACTACCCAGCATCATAGCTTAGCCTAGCCGACTTTAAATGTGCTCGGAACATTTACGTCAGCCCACAGTTGGGCAGAATCCTCTAACACAAAGCCTCTTTTATAATAAAGGTGTGGAATAGCTCATGTAATTTATTGAATACTGTCCTGAAAGTGAAAAACAGAATGGTTGTCTGGGTACAGAAGCGTTGTAAGTGTATCGGTTGTTTACCTGCTGGTGGTGTGGCTGACTGGGAACCACAGCTCACTGCCACGGCCCAGCATCCCAAGAGAGGCTCTTACAGCATATCGCTAGGCCAGGAAAGGCTCAAAATTCAAAATCTGAAGTCTGGTTTCTACTGAATGCCTGTCACCTTTGCACCAGTGTAAAGTTGAAAAATTGTAAGTCGAAACTTTGTAAACTGGGGACCGAGTGTCCTGACAATAGTTCGATAATGTCAATTTCGCTTCTAGGATAGGCCATTTACCGTATTTTTGACCGAATGATATTGTGGGATAAAACCACTTTGTGACTGTGACGCTGCATGGCTCAAAATGTTGTGAATATGTGTGGTCTTCCAGTCCCAAATGGCTCTGACTAGCAATTTCTGTAAATTGTTGTGATGTTTCCATAGTTGGATTAAATAAGATAATAGAGTCTTTGTGATCTAGTTGACTGTCCTCAGAATTGCCATGAGGGAAAACTATGTGCCCACATTTTAGCAGCCACCTCCTCCTACCTTAAAATTTCATAAATCAGATACAATAGTATGGATACCCTTCTCTGTGTCTTCAAAGGATATGATGATGGAAACAGTATCTTCCGCATGGACGTCTCTGAAGAGAATCTGTTATTTAAAAATTAATGCATTTTTCCAAACATATGAAGAAAGAGAAGCGCATACACCTAATAATCTCTCTCTCTCTCTCTTTTTTGGGGGGGTCAGAAAATAAGAATTACCTTTTTATGTATTTTATTACCTTTATTGTATCTTCATGAATATATCTATTTCCTGCATGGTCTTCTACAGTTATCTATTTTTTTTTTAATGAGAAAATTGGGTAGAGATTAGTTTGGAGAGTGGAATAGTGAATTCTTTATATACTGGGAGGGATTTTTTTTTTTTTTTAATAACAGATTGACCCACTTGTGCACCGGATGCCGACATCATGATATCTCACCTTACCGAAACAATGTTAGTGAAGAATGCCAGACAAGATGACACTTATTAAGGTCTCAGCTACCTTGACCTCTGCTAGTGAAAGACAAAATGCAGATAATCACTTGTAAAACTGGCATAATTGGCCTCAAAGCAATGGCAACATGAAAGCTTCTTTTGGCACACAGAGGTAGAGGGCTTTATTAGAGTAAAATAGCATTCCTTTTGAGAAAACCAACATTTGTTTTACAAACACTGAGACTTAAAGGAAAACATAGCAGAATGATTTTAAATGGTCAGTACATACTACATTCACCCAAACTGAGTTTGGCTTTTTCAGTATTTCGTACTGATAGAATCATCAAGATTTGCAACTTCTGTTTAACTTAGCTACTTGGGTTTCTGTGTTGAGAAGTATTCATTTTGTTATTTGTGACTCATCCTTAGATTATCTTTTATTAATTTCAATTTTGAGAAAGTGATTAGGAAGGGCATATACAGGTGATGCCCCTTGTCAGTAATAAAATCCGTAAAATGCACATTTGAGGAAAATGATGTGGTCACGCTTCAGTGTTTCATGAAAACTAGTTCGATAATTTCTGATAAAGTGTCATTTTCAATTTTATTTGTAAATGATTTAACACCGGCCTGTAATTACAGGATTCTGGTAAGCCATTTGAAAATCCCTTTTCGCTGGAACTTTCATCAATTTGAATTAATTGGGTTGGAGTCCATTAAAGATCTCTATGTTAAATCTCAGCTCTTTAAAAGATATTTGCATTTAGGTGAGGAGTTTCTATATTAATTACATACAAAAATGCTCTACAATTCTATCATCAAAACCCTGCTAAAGATGAGAGCCAACATAGTAGCTCTTGGAGAATATGGTGAAACAAAATGTGTGATGTATTTTAGTGTTTGAATTTTGAACAAAGGCATTTAGGGATGCTGGAAATGGTTACATTTTTTATTTTTTATTTCTTTTCCTTTTTTTTTTTAAGATTTTATTTATTTGACAGAGAGAGAGGCAGCGAGAGAGGCAGCGAGAGAAGGAACACAGGCAGGGGGAGTGGGAGAGAAGCAGGCTTCC